>NC_135778.1:31547522-31636086 GCF_028453695.1 Augochlora pura | reverse complement strand
ACGAGTAAAACGAATCGGAAACTGACTGATAGACGCGGACAGGGAGTTAAACGGAGTTAGGGAAGGCCAGGGAGAGATCCGCCGAGAATGGGCGGGAGCTAAACAGGTCCCTCGAGAGAAGGGCCAGACCTGGAAGTTAAGGGTGGGTGAACTCAACCAGGAGAGATTTAGAGGCGTCTGGGAGAATAGGATGCGAGCTAGGAATATTCTTGGCTAGGATATTCTTCTTCGAAGTGTAGAATATCGTCCTGAAGGTGAGATTTTCGTTGAAATGATTTATAATTGGAAATTTCACTAACATATATTTTATTTTATTCGGTTGAAGGTGAAGCTTCGAACAGATTCAAGGAATTTGAAGAGGTTTCGGGAGTGTCTAAGGGATTTAATTCGGATGTAGGGCTATCGATAGAATCTCTTAAAGGTAGCAGTAATGGATTGGTTATCCAAAATGTTCATTGCAGGTGCAAGAAGTTTGTTCAAGGTAGAAAAAGTACGGAGAGATATGAAGTATCGATTAGGAAGACATTAGAAATCGAAAGATTACGTTAAACATCCAAGTAGTTCATTTGAAATATAAATATTCTATTAAATATTTTAAAAAATCTATTGAAGATTCAAGGAACCCATTATAGAACTAAAAAAGCTATCAAAAATTTAAAGAGTCTATTAAAAATCCAAAGATTCCAAGAAACATCTAAACATTCAAATCAACATCCAAACAGTTTATTAGATATATATTTATTAGATATATTCTATTGAATATAAAAAAGATGCATTGAAGTTTCGAAAATCCTATTATAAATCCAAAGAGTCTATTAAAAATTTAAAGAGTCCGTTAAAAATTCGAAGAGGAATCGAAAAATTCCATACTGTAACCAAAATATCTATTAGAAATACAAGAATGTCATTAAAGATAAAAGTAGTTTATTATGGAAACAAATATTCCTTTGAAGATCCAAAAACATCATTAGAAACTCAAAGATTATATTGAATACCTAAAGAGTTCATTATAAATTCAAGAATTCCAAATATAATTAAAAATACAACGGGCCCATTAGAAATCGAAAGGGTCGATTATAAAACCGAAGAGTTCATTAAAGACTGATAGAGTTCGTTAAAATTCCGCGAAGCCCATTAGAGATTCATATTGTTAATTAGAAATCTAAAGAGTCGATCGGAGAGCTGAAAAATCCATTACAAATTCAAAATAGAAAGATTCCATCGGGAATCGAAAGAGTCTATTAGAAATCGAGATAATTCCATTGAAGATCCAACGAGTTCTTAAAAATCAGGAACAGATACTTAAAAAATCCAAGCAGTTCTTTCTGAAATTAAAGCAGATCCTTAAATGATGAAAACAATTTCACGGAAGATCCAAATAAAATCTTAGGAATCAAAACAGTCCTTAAGAGGCCCAAATAAGTTTTTGCCAGATGCAAATATTATAGTATCTTAACAATATCCAGGTAGGTGTTCCATGGATCCAAAAAGATTTTAGAATCCTTATATCCTTAGAATCCTTCCTAGAGATCCTAGAAGATTGAAAAGTTTAAGAAAGACCAAAAAATGTGTGGCGACATCCAACAGAGCTTAGGAACATTCAATGAAATTCAAAAAGACTCTAAGTCGCTCGAGAGAATAAAAAAGGGCAAAAAGAATCTCAGGAAGTCCAAAAAGTCGAAGAAGACCCAAAAAGGTATCTCGGAAGATCTAAGAATATGTGTGAAGGTTTAGCAGAGGGCTAAGCTTGTAAAGGTATATCAAGTTTCAAGAAAGTCCGAAAAGGGTTAAGAAGATTTACGAAGGCTTAAGAGCTTCCTAGAAAGACCAAGAAGACTTGTAGAAATCCAAAAAAAAAGATCGAAGCAGATCTTGCTACAGTGTACGAATCCCTAAAATCCCATGCGATTCAGGAAAGAACATAAATCAATAATAATCATATCCTATATTAACTTTAACAGTATATAAATATAATTAATTATAATTCTCGTTATCATTCAATTTTTCATAGTTAAAATTAAATGCTTCTTCCCATTGACTAATTATGAAAACGATGCAAGTCCATTTACAGTCCATAAACATATGTTATTTTATTTAAATTCACCTCGAAGAAATTTATATCATCATAATTGAAATTCAAAGATTCTCATGATAGACTAATTATAAAAATGGTGCTAGTCCATTTACAGCCCATAAATATATGTTATTATATTTAAATTCGCCTCGAAGAAATTTTATATA
This sequence comes from Augochlora pura, assembly GCF_028453695.1. NCBI lineage: Eukaryota > Metazoa > Arthropoda > Insecta > Hymenoptera > Halictidae > Augochlora > Augochlora pura. Next base: position 31,633,845 of record NC_135778.1, on the reverse strand, counting down.
ACAAAATTACACATTAATAAATCTTGACACAGTAAATTTATATTTTTTTTACCAACTTATACGCTAACCTTTAACCCCTTGCACTCGACATGATTCTGGACGCTGGCTAGCAACTACTCGGCGGTATTTTGCGGCGGAAACGTCCATTCCTTCTACAAACTCCCCTTATCGCTCTCTTCAAGTTGCGTTGACAAGTGCTCGGACCGTCGCGAGCACGCCTCTCACGTTCTCGTCCTGCTCTTGTCGCGCACAAAACACGCTGGCATTTCCTCTATATATCCTTAGTAATTTTACTATATTTTGATTTGACTTCTTGTGCCATTTCGAAAGGAAACTTCAGAAAAACATGCATGTCTCAAAAAGTTGCGCTGAAATAACTCAATTCCCCGTAATCACAAATAAACTTTAATGTTCCCTGAGAGGGGACAGCCGGGTGATATGCTGGAATTACGATGTCGAGTGCAAAGGGTTAATTTTCTCGAAACAACCGAAAATGGACTTTCAAAATGGACGAGCCAATTCTTGGCGAGCACGTTGAATAAAATCGAGCTAAAAGTCTGAACAAGTCGCAGGAGCGAGTGGCTGCGCGGGGATAAATCTGCGCAATATCGCGGCAAAGGCAGAGAGAGAGAGAGAGAGAGAGAGAGAGAGAGAGAGAGAGAGAGGCGACGCATTAATCAGAAGACCGTCATAAATACGTCCAGATTCCATCTCTGCGATCCCTTGCCGAGCGTCGCCCTTCTGCGGCCGGGACCCGCCATGCTTATGGGCATGGCGGACCGCTCGATAACTAATGACACGGGGACGCGGAATGGGCAGATCGGCCGGAGGAAGCTAACTAGAGGAGCAGGATTTAGTAGGCTGACTCGCGCGGAGGAAAGCGGATAACTTGGAATTTCTGGAGAGACGCGGTGTCGCGCGCGCGGGCCCCGCTCGCCAGGAAAACAGGAATGTTAACGAAGTCGGCCTCCGCGCGAATCTTTCCGCTCCGTAGGCAGTCAAACCCCGGGACAATTTCCGCCGCCGATCATTTTCGATCCTTCGTTAAACTCGCCGCGCCCCTACCGTGTCTCCAAATTACAGACTAGAAAGCTCGCGTCGGCGCGCCGTTTCACACTTCATTTGACTCGATAAATCGACCGGGACTTTCTCCCAAATTGTATAATATCCTATCATCGCTTTGCTCCTCGATTCTCTCCTCAATCGCATCGATAACGACTTCGCAGTCAACGTTCACGTGATTTGGAAATGGAGAATCATTTGCCGCTACAAGTCGTTCGACGACTGTCGTTAGGCGTCGGTCATTCTTCTGCCAAATAAATTAATATTTTTTTGAGAGATGTATTACTTTCGTAATTAACCTCTTCGGGGATAAATTTTTATAGCAGGACGCAATATATTTAACCGTTTATTTATCATCCATTTCATTTCGTTCGATGAGATTTTTCCGGTACTGCTAAGGAATTATGTAGCGAATAGTTTTTCAACGGATTCTGATTTTCTTCACCCTTAGAATAATCATAATTTTAAGAATACCAAGTGTACACGTACGTGGCAGTATCCCCGAAGAGGTTAAATGAACGATCATTCATTAACACGTTGAGTGCGGCGCCGATTTCGCTAGACTTTCCGTTCAGCCGGCAGCGCTCGGCTCGGTGTCGCCTTACTATGTCGCGTGACGCGGAGGGTCAACACTTCACTAGACCGAAAAGTATAAACAGAAGATTACTTTATTTCACTGCTTGGTTTGAGGTTTGGCTGTGAGAATGGGGCACTCAATGCCCATGTATACAATGTATAAACATAAGATAATGGGGCGGGGAATGCCAGAATGGCCAAAGATCGAACATCAAGAGACGATCAGTCGGAAAAAGCCACGGGAGTATAAAGGTTCAGTGCAGCAGAGAGAATTCAGTGTTATATTTTTTGAAAAAGTTTTATAATTTAACCCTTGACAATGCCGGTCTCATGCACAGATATCGATCAAACGAGAATTTCGCAGTCACTCCCTAGAATCCACGCCGCCTAAACGAAAAATCGATTGCCGGTCCCCAGGGACCGGCGCCGCACTCAACGTGTTAAGAAGCACATTAACAATGTTCCATAGAAAGATACTATAATGAACCAACTGCAACTGCTGTTGCATCCTTTATGAACCACCGGTTACAGGTGACCGGCAGCGTTAATATACTGAATAAATGAAATTACTTCGGCGATAGACATGTTAATTAACTTCGGAAGTTAATTCACCGTGGAATTTGAATGAAAGTTGCTCGATATAGAATGCGATAAGCGAAGCTATTATGCGGTTCGCATTCGATCCCCGTCTCTTCATCGGCAGTTCCGCGATCTAGGATAATTTAGAAGCGGATATTTCTATCTGCCCGGGTCGATCGGAAAGCGCAATTACCGTATGCACGAAACCTTCGGGCGTGCTTTGCCGCGCTTTATTACTTCATCGCGGATAAGGATCCGCATCGATGATCTGCATGCACTCGCGGCATTCCGATCGAGGATCCGATTGCGGTCCCCGGAATGGTAAAAAGTCGCCGGACCGCTTTCCAATCGGATTAACAGAATGTGCAATTAACGAACGCCGCCGTCGGTCGCGAGCCCTGTTCCCCGGGTCAGGGGGCGCAGTTCAACGAATATAATAAATCGAGTCGACGACCGTGTTGTTAACTTTCACGTCGGGACGCGTCGAATCGCGGAACCGGTTCCCCGGCGTACGTATTTATCGGCCGCGTTTCTTCGTTCCGCAAATCCGGAAAGCAAATCCTTAGATCAACCAGAACAATTCGGTCGTGGCATCGAGCGAGATCTAATTTAATCAACGAAAACGAAACCGATAGATGAGGACCTCGATATGACTGATTTGACTCGAATCGTGAGATCCAGTTTCTGATCTCGTGACACGATATATTTGGACCGAAATATATAAATTAATTGTGCCAAGTCTGGTAATGTTTCTACAAATTTAGCAATGTGTAATTTGATTATATAAATTGCCTCTAGGCGAATTTAATCCCTTGTCGTACTTTGTTGAACCTGACTTGGGATGGTGATTTCTAATAATAACCTGTTAAGTATGAATATTGTTTCGTTTTTTTAAGTCGAAATGAAATTCTGTTCTTTTGTTATTAATATTTAGACACTGAAGTGAACGGTTATTTTATTTCTCCCCTAAAGAATTATTACAATCGAAAATTATTGTATCATTGTTACTGCGAAGACAAAGGTACTGCAGGGGGTTAACTAAAATAATATATATTGACGGCTTATAAACTAATTTTATAAATAGTCAATTGTAAAAATCGTTTAATTTCAATCATGAAAAATTAAATATCATTTTACATATACTTTATATTGATCCAATTATTTTTATGAATAATAACGAGAAATAAAATAGGAGGAGTACTTTTCACTCCGAATATTAAATGCATCTATATATTGTTAAACTTAACATATGAAATGTTGATGTTACTTGTTTATGAATAAAAGGTTTAGACTAAAATTTTTTACAAATTATGCGATCTCACATTTTTTAAAAAGAATGGACTTACATCACTTTCAAAATGAACAGTCCACTTGATCACGTTGATGTTGTTTTCTTAATGGAAACAATGGTCACTCTTGATCCTGTTTTTCTAGTTACGAATGCTGTAAACCGAAGCGTCAGGTGCGTGCCCGTTGTAACGCAATGGATACTCGCAGTCCGCGATATCTTCGACAGTCGTTGTGAAATTTCGACAGACTATACAGTACTTAAGGGTTAATAGCTGGAGTGAATGTACCGAGGCAGACAAGAAAGTGGGACATCAGGTGTCCTTCATGGTTTCGGCTCCTCAATAACGCGATCCTGTTGGTCCGCGGTTCGAAAGTTCGGTCTGCGATCCGTCTATCGTAATCCCTCAATGCTCGAACCTGTCTGCAGCCAGACTGTTACCATTTATCTTCGTCGAAGACCCCGACAACGTTCTCCAGAATGATTTTCGTTGTCAACAAATATGTCGCGATCGGAGCCTCTTTCCAACGCGAAGAACTCTCTGTAGCGTATAACGCCACATGCTGAACAAAATTCATTTTACAGGCAAAAAATGATTGCAGGTTGCACGATTTATGTACTTTCTAATGAGGCGCTTGTTGGAAGAATAAAGATCATCATTTGTTTCAGAGAAAATTCTTGAGCACCACTGGTTTGTCAGATTTCCAACTTGACATGGCCAAATCATTGTTACACATCAAATCTCATAAAGAATCTTATAGCACAGATCTGAATCAAAAATACTAGAAGCTTCACAGCATATGTACTTTGTAATAACATAACCGATGAAAGAAGTGATGCATTAGTTTGTTGAGAAAAAATGTCTAAATATCATCGTTTTATCAGATTGCTAAGTAGTGACCATACCACTGCAGCTTATAAAATCTCAGACAATCTTTTATTTGAAGTTTCCACAAACTGAAAATCGCTACGAGTTGTACAATGTGTGTATTTTTCAATAAAATATTCCTTAATAGAAGAAGATCCTCCGATTTGTTCAGAACAAATTTCTAGAGATCGCTGTTCCACAGATTGCTAGCTAGTCATGACTAAACCACTGTTGTATATAAAATTACAAAGAATCTTATGCATTATTCAGACCTAACCCATAAAATGGTACAAGATCTATAGAATCTGTACTTTATTATAAAATACTTAATAAAAGAAACGATTCACTAGTTTCTCCAGAAAAAAATTCCTAGATATCACCGTTTCCTCAGATTGATACTTAGTCGTGACCAAATTATTGCTACATAAAAATTTCAGACAATCTTCCATTTAAAGTTTTCACGACACTAAACTGATTAAGAGTTCTACAATGTGTGTATTTTTCACTAATATACTCCTTAAAAGAAAAAGGACCGCTAATTTTTCAAAAATAAATTCCTAAAGATCGCATTTCTGTCACACTGCCAACTAGACAAGACCAAATCGCTGTGACTCATAAAATTTCAAAGAATCTTCTACTTGAACATTTCACGACACAAAAATTGCTACAAATCGTACGACACGCCCACTTTTCACTGAAATGTTTCTTAAAACAAACGACCCATTAATTTCTCCAGAAGAAATTCTTACAGATGCCCAGTTAAGTGAAACATGTTAGATCGGCTATCGCTGGCAGCAGGTGGCAGGAGTGTCCAGCGACCCCTCGATTAAAAAGCGAGCGGAGAAGCGAGTCCGTCTGGCTCGCATGGGTGTTCCTCATATTAATTAATGGTCTCGATCTTCCTTTCGAGCGTCGTTTTCCTCTCGACCGCGAGAAAGTGGACTCGAGGCCGGCTCGCCGCAATGCTAATCTGTATCGCGCCGCTTCACTCCCACGACTTTCGTTCCCGGTCCCGGGAGCGGTTGCATAACGAGACCGTGGCACGCAAGAAGTCCCGCAAAATCCGGAAACCGCCTGGCGCTCGGCGAAATACCGGAATCGCGGGCACGTCGGCGGATTTTCACGGTTCTCCGATCAATACCGATCCCAAAGACCCGTCGTTGCATTCCGAGACCGTTTACATAACTCTGTCAACGAGTCGCGCGACACCGTATCGACACAGCGTTTCCCTTTCGGCGACGAACAAACGAAGCGGCGAAAAAATCGGCCGCCTTTTTTCGCCGAACTTTCCGGTCTGAAAATTTGATTCAGTTCTCACGGAGCGCTCCTCGAGCGAGGTCGCCGGCTAATAGAGGACACGGTAATATAATCTATGGCTTGTATAGCGGAGATAACGCGTGTGTCGGGGTTGTTTTACATAATTCTCGCTCATTTTCCGTGTCGATACGACGTGCGAAACGAATTACAACTTCGCCGTTGAAAAACGGCCACGTGTTTACAAGATAAGCGATCGATTCTCGCTAGATTTCAGGGTCTACGAAATTTATAAGGTGGTTTCGCCTAATATGCAATCGGGCTGTTTGTCTCGAAGTAATTGCTAAGAAACGGGTCTCGAGATTCAAACGGCGATTAGATCGGTGCAATCGCTAATTATAGTCGAGCGAGATGTTAACGTTGAAACAAAGAAGCGCGGTCTCGGACGCGCGTCTCGCGGACAGACGCGATTCTTCTGCCGGTCGTGTTCCCACAATGGCGGCGGGTTCCCCGTGTTTTTCAGCTTACCTGCAACAGAAAAATAAGGTGGTCGTGAGTACGGCGTGAAGGAACAATTACCGCGTCATTTGCAAGGCCGTATTATCACGAACGACCGCTTTTATATCTTATCGAATGCGTGTTCGGGGGAATGACAGCCGGTTTACAAGCTCCCGGTATGGCAATAAAGATCAACGAACTGTTCGTCGATTAAACTCGGATTAACGAGCCTATCAAAAACAAAAAAGGAAAGACCGTACACGGAGGGGGGGGGGGGGGGGGCAGGGGACAGAAACCGGCTTCGCGTTTCAATTCGAACGATTGCGATTTTTAACATGTTCAAGGATGAAATTTTCATAGTCGGGAACAATCTGTTCGGTCGTTTCTTTATTTATTTATCATCCATCTCATTTCGTTCGTTGAGGTTTTTTTGGTATTGTCGAGGAATTCTGTAGGAAATAGCTTTTCCACTTATTATTATTTTCTTTACCCTTCGAATAATCATAATTTTAAGAAAACTATACGTACACGTGGGCGACAGTATCCCCGAAGAGGTTAAAACGGGACGTAATTAACTTTCATATCGAATTACAATTAATTTTGTACGTGTTTGTTTTATTTTAATTTTGTACGGATTTATGAAAGTTGGATGACGTTTGGAGCATCAGGGTCATTGAAATTATCGGTATTTAAACTTGAGGTTGGAATCGTATGAACCAATTAGGCGGGAGAGAGAATTATTGAGATTATCGTGTTCCTCATGTTCAGTAAGCTCATTGAAATTGGCAAGATCAGGAACGTTATCGTCATTGTCAAGATTTCGGATATAATCGAGATCGTTAACAACGTCGAAATTATCAACACATATTCGTCCGGTAATTTTTTGCCCCGTCGCGCACAAAATTTCTGCACACTATCTGCAGAAATGATATGATTATCTAAAACTATGGATATACAGAAACAACGTAATGTTAAAAATCATATACTTTTCAGTGATGGTTATAATTATACCGTAATATATATTTTTTCACCATCTTTGGTTAAGATTATCTCCGTTTGATAAAAATTAGAATTTCATTTATTTAGAATTAAAAAAACAAGAGTCAGTTATTTTCTGTAACATACAAATAACGAATTTTCGTCATTTGGCTATTGGTGATTGTTCGCGAAACGACGAATTTTTCTCACGCGGAAGGATATACATATATCAAGACCATGAACATCGTCGAAATTGTTACATCATAAACATAATCAAATTCATAAACCCATCGCACTCGAGTAGTCACTCTGAGACACTACTAAAATTGTTCCATCGCGTTCCAATATAATGTTTACACTAACGAAGATCATATTTAAAAATTGTTAAAAGTGAAACTGTTGGACTGAGCCAGAAGAATCAAGTTCATATGCATAAAAATGCACTTCGTCACGTAAAATGGTAGCACTAACAGCCAGAAGAATTATTTATAGAATTACAGTTAAATGGCTTCGAGTGCAAAGGGTTAATCAACAACCCTAATTTGAACCGTTTGCACTCGGTTGTCCCCTCTCAGGGGACATCGTAATTCTAGTTTACGACTAAACATTAAAGTTTATTAGCGATTTGCAACTATTTCTCGATGTCTACAAATTCATATAAATCGAATATTATTATAACAATATTATATATACATATATACATACGTATATCGTATACTATACAATAATATAAATGTTTATCAGCGCTGGTAGGTAACATCCACGATGGTGCCGAGTGCAAAAGGTTGATACTACTAAAATCGTGAACCTCGTTGCTACCGCTACAAAATTTTCAACAAAAAATATTCTTGCCCTGTTTGCCATATGTATGATCTTTGTTGAAACGTATCGGGACGCGTTAGAAGTGCAGCGATGCACTTGTTGCGTCGCGGTCGTTATCGTTGCAGACGAGCCGATTAGAATTCGTGCGAGCGAGTGATTCCTGGTGCAATCGCGCTGGTGAAAGGGTGAAAGAGAACGATCGAAAACAACTTTCCTCGTCGCAGAGATAGGCAGGGAAATTACGAACGCGGAAGCATCGAAGGAATCTTTCACTCTGTCAACTGTGACACTTGGGGTGAGAAGTTGGTGTTGCGTCACCGTGTGTTGCATATCGCTTCGAATACCTGAGTCTCGTTACCGCAATACCAATTAGAATCGCCGGGATTAGAAGTTCACGCTCGTCGATGACTTAACATGTGACTCATTCGAAAATCGAAAACAAGTTACTACCATACAAAACAATATTGAACTGTACACCTTCTGCACTGTAAATTAATGCTTTTAAAGATCGTACTCGCTTTTCCATGTTCCAGTGACATTTTGCAAACTCGATTCAACTTCCAGCTGGTAACATTATTCGTTTACAATAAAATTCCAATTAAGTTTTAGAATTGAATGGAATTTTCAAATATCTATTGCAGATTAGTTACATATTTATTCTGTAAATAAGTATATAAAATAATGTTAACCCTTTGCACTCGAAGCCAGTTTAAATCAAATACAGTTTCTCCGACCTGCAGTATTCACATTTTACATAATTTATTCGTGTTTTATGCACGTGAAATTGAATTTTGTGACTCATACAGCAAAATACACAGTCAATAGATCTTTTTAAAGATAAACAAACATGATAATGTAAAAATTATTTTGGAATGTGATTCAATTTTTAATGGTGTCATACAGTCACCCACTCGAGTGCAAAGGGTTAAATTGTAATAATGTTGAACTAAATTTTATGAATGAAATTAGGCTGAATTCGATTATCTAGTTCATTTGGTAATATTTAATTTCGATTAACAATTTCAATACAGTGCATTGTCGAAAATATTTGTCGCGTTGAAGTAATCAACTGGTCGATTATTTTCCACGCTGCGTAAGGAGGGAAGATTGATCGCTGCTGCGTAGGCGTTACGAATTTAAGAATACATTATCGATGAAAACGGCTGCAGCAAAGGAAATCATCAAGATCGCATCTACGCAGTGGGCAGTAGGACTTCCAAGAATTTGCATGTCGCGGATAAATCCGGTATCGAGCAGGAAACACGACACCGCAATTACCTGACTCGGTTAGAGGCTTTCAGGTGCCCGTTTAGCAGCTGGTTATACACTTTTCAATTGACACACGATCGCACTGCAATACCACTAAGGAAACTCTCTATAAATAATAAATAGACTACGGATTTTACGCATTTTTCAGAAAAAAAATGAGAGACTTTGAAACTGTGAAACAATTAAATGAATCTCGTGATATTAATGTACTATATTTTAATTCTTAAGATTATTGATATTGAGGTCATTGAAATCTTCTTGAGATTATGGAAATCATTGAGATTGTAGATATCATCAAGATCATAAAAATCTTCAAGATCTTAGAGATCTTAGAAATCTTTAAGATCTTAAAAATGTTCAAGATCATAGAAGTCATCAAGATCATAGAAGTCATCAAGATCATAGAAGTCAGTCATCAAAATCGTAGAAATCATCGAAATTGTCACAATCATAGAGAGCATCATTAACTACTGAGGTAATTAAAAGGGGTGAAATTTTCAATGCCGTTTAAGTTATCGGCGTCATCATGTTATTGAATATTAAATCATCATATCATGCAAACTTTTAAATAAAAATGTCGGTCTATTCCTTTTGAATCGAAATAGAATTTGGTTCCTTCATTATCTAAATCTAGGAATGAAAATAAATGAAGACAATGCAAGAAACAAAACTTATTTCGTCCCACTAGGAACGTTATTGTCGTTCAATCATTGCTAATCAATGCTGCTAAGACAATTAAAGTGCAAAAAGTTAATAGGAGAAACGCATTTCTTAGACTTAGTTCTTTCTCAGACTTAGAGTTTTTATAAAAGCAAATGGTAGATCAACTTCGTATTAAAACCTTTAATCGTTCAATTTAAATAACTATTCAATGTCCCGTTCAAATACTTTCGTGAACCACTTCTGGTACGCATTTACGATAAATGTACTATAAAAACGGTATAGATTGTTGAATTACTTTCTGCTTTCACTTATGTAATCTTAAGGTTGATCCCCTGTTATGCGTGTAATATGATTTCAAATGCTTCAGCTTAACATATACATATATTTCAGTAGTTGAATGTTCCGAAGCGTAAGCGTTCGTACACTTTCGTGTATTTAGTGCGTGTACGCGCAAGTTTAAAACTCGATTCTCGAATCAACATTATGCTAGTTGAACCATAACGACGCTGGTAAAAATGTAAATTTTTCGAAAGCGCAACTCCTCGCTTCCTGATCCCCTATTTAATCGCGTGCATCAGTATGCGTCCGATATCCGGTCGATTGTCGTCGCGAACAAAAGAGAAAGTTTGAAAACCATTGTTCTCGGCGGCCCGTGCCCTTCTCTATGATAGAGCCATCTATAATAACCCTTATAACAATGATTGCCGCGCGTACCTTGCGTGCGGTGAACGCCTATGTGTGCCCGCGGCTCCCGACGAGCTCTCCATGCTCAGGCAATCCCGCACCTCTGCTGCTGTTAATCCCATAAGAGTTCCCGCGAATCCGCCAGAAACATCGAAATCGAATCACAAAATTTAAGCTACCTGTCCGATATCAACCTATTTAAATTTCATCAAAATCAAATATAATACAATATACAGTATATTAATTGCAGTAATATAATACACTGTATACAGTGTACGTCTTGTTGACTATATATTCTCAAATTGCACAATTACCCAGAATAACATTTATTTTCCCTGTGAAACAGAGGAAATGAAACAATCACAAAAATTCACCGCACGAACCTCACTGTACCATTTTCAATATTGTTCGTCGCAAAAATTCGCAGAATCTACGAAAATCGCATGTAAACACGTGCGCAAATTTGTAGCACGTCCTTAACCCCACGCACTATAATGACTAGTCGGACTCGTGATAAAGACTCCATGTAAGATCTACTAAATATGAATTTTATTAATTCCTTCTAAATCGAAACGAAATGTTTCCATTGTCAAAGTCCAGAAACGGAAGTAGATAAAGACATAAAGACGATACAAGAAACAAGAATGATCTGGTCCTATTAAGGAAAATATGAAGGACAAATAAGTGCGTAAATCAAGTCGTAGCGTAAGGAGTTAAGATCGATTCGAGAAAACTGTCTGATACGGTAGAAGAGAACTGATTCGGACACCGGTGTTTTCGGCAGACGACGCGAAGGCGGTTGAACCGGGAATCGCGATCTCGCGCATAGCGATGCGGCCGCGGAGAGGAAGACACGAGAAACGAACCGGAGCCAAGTCTGGGCTCCCACTGAACGCGCGCAGGTGGAGTTTCAGTGTCGCGAGGAGGCTCGGGGTCCGATTGCGTCACAACGATTGCGACACCCAGGCCAGCAGCCTTGCAATGCCGCCGCCTTCTTTTTTTCCTTCCGCCCGGCCGATCCAACGCGCCTGCGACGACGACGCAACGCGCGCCGATGCAGGGAGGAGGCCGCGGAAGGTCGACGCCGCGAATGCCATTTACCATTGTTCCAAACGAATACTTATTGTTGCCGATGGGGAACCGAACGTCCGCATAAATTATCGGTACTACCGTGCAGAAGCGTCCTCCCTGCTGCGCTATTTCTGCTGACTGGCTGTGTTCCACGGCGAAATGTTCTTCTCTACGCTATTAGTGAACAACGCGGACAATTTTAAAGGATGAACGTGTGTAGCTGAATCATTGGTAAGAACATTCGGAAATAGTCATTGTTCTATTATTTCCTATCTCCGGCATTCCACAATTGACGTAGACGCTTTTTATTTAGCATCGAGATTTGCAGTACAGTTATTTACGGTATCGCGTTCCCAACAATTGCAATTGTTTAAATTACAATTGGAGCACGAATGTGACAATGTTCGTCTTATTTATGGTACTACCGAAGCACTCAAATTATTTAGATTATTGATATTGTCACGATTATCGAAGTTGTTGAGATTGTTGACGATATTAAGATCGTTTGAATTACTAAGATAAATTAAATTATTAAAATTATTGATACGATTGAATACGTGAAAATCATAGAAGTCGCGAGAACTAAATTTCAGTCATAAAAACTGAACAAACTATTGACTTTATTAAGATTATCGAAATCATTCAGATAATCGAAATTATAGAGAGCATGAAAATCAACGGTCTTTAAACTCATTGAAAGAGTTAAAATCCTTGAAATTGACGAGATCATTGAAATCGTCGTTACCATCTAAATCGCCACAAAAACAGAAAATCATTAAGATAAATAATATAAAAAAAAAAGTATCATCGAGGTTATCAAACTAATTGTGATCATAAAAGATATCGAGTTCGTCCAAATTATTGATAAATCGCCATTAAAATGATCAATATCATTGGGACTATCAAAATTTACGAAATAACTGAGATCGCCGAGTTTGCTGAAATCGTCGAGATCATTGAAATCACTTGTGTTATTAGAATCACAAAGGAACAAATTTGATGCCATTGGCTCGCCACGGAATAATGACCATCCAATTGTGCTGGCGCAGACAGATCGGCATAGTGATCTCGCCCCGCTATACTACATGGAGACGGAATGCCTGGGATTCAAGAAAAGGCGTCAACTAGGAGCGTAGTAGCGACTAGAAGGTCGCCACAGTCTGGTGTCATCACCTGTTCCGTGTACGCTGCATCCTTAAACGACGGTAATTGCCGGCCGGGTGACGCAAATTGATCTATCGTATTATTTACGCGCGATTCAGGGTTACAGGCGACGATAATTTATTCCTCCCGACGCGCGTCGGCCGATCCACCGATTTCTAACGCGTCTTTGCATTCAAATTCGAATAGGATCTAGATTCTTCGATCGTCTCCTCCTACAATTTTGTTCAATCTTTCAATTTTGCGCTTCCCGATCCTTTTCGCCAATAATTATGCGGCTGCAAGGAAGAAGGCCAGTCGCGTGCTCTCATTTTCAAAACATCATCGCTTAGGGTACTAAGTAGTAATGTATAGTGTTAGGTATTAAATAGTAATGTATAGTATTGATCATCAAGTACTAATGTATAGTATTAAGAATTAAGTAATAATGAATAGTATTAAGTACTATGTAATAATGCATAGCATTAAGTATTACGTAGTAATGTATAGTATATGTTAGCGCAACGTATTTTTTAAAGAGAATTCGGGATAAAGACGACCGAACGATGGTCGGTCGCCGATGGATTTATGGCAGGGTTCAAGGATGCACGTGGCCCGGAGGGTAAGCGAGACTAAACAGTCCTGGCGATATGCGACGCGACGGCTGATGACCGCAGTGGGTCTCCCAGCTATCGAGTGTTGAGCCATTGACTGTTTATGGAAAATGTGTTTAGAGAAGGCAAGCAACCGTCGTTGCATTGCCAAAGAATGAAACTCTGTTCTTGGAGGATCTGGCCACGGAGTGGGGAAAGCACAATTGCTTTTTGGTAAGAGGACGGTGTTGGACCGCACGGCACTTACCCCAGAACCTTGAAAAAGAGCAGTCGTCTCGAATAATTGGCACAATATTTCTAACATATAAAGTATTAAGTAGTAATGTATATTACTGTATAACGTATAGTATGAAGTATTAAGTACTAATGTATAGTATTAAGAATTAAGTAATAATCAATAGTATTAAGTACTAAGTAATAATGTATAGCATTAACTATTACGTAGTAATGAGTAGTATGAAATATTAAGTAGTAATGTATAGTATGAAGTATTAAGTAGTAATGTACAGTATGAAGTATTAAGTAGTAATGTATAAATATCAAGTATTAAGGAGAATCAGTAATTTTTCCAATTGCATAATCTGTTTCAGCCTATAGAATTCGCTTTCATTAAGCTTTTTTCTAATAAATACCTAAATCGTGTATGCTGCAATGCAATTAATGCTTTAAATTAATTTTGGGGAGATCTCCCAGTTTTGAATTAGGTAGCTTGATTGTCGCCATTCTTACAAATAAAAATATTTCTCAATTTCACTACGTGATTTCCGAGGTGATCTCACGTGGATATAACAAATTTTTGGGTTCTTGTTGAAGTTCAATTTCTCTTTTATTTACGAGAAATCTATCTCTTAAAAATTGGTAAAACATTTATAATATAGATCTCTAACACAGTATTTCGAAACAGTATTTCACTTATCACTAATAGTATTGTTACTAAATCATTTATAACAACGAGACAGACTCGTGGTGAACATATCACACACAATAGTATAAAAATGAGTGTTATTCGTTTCTTTTAAGTCAAAAGAAAATTCGATTCTTGTATTATATCAAAATCTGGCAACGAAACTAGATAAAGAAATGCAAGAAACAAAAGTCGAAATGATAGTGCATGGAAGTTAACGCTAGAACTATTGAACTCTAAACAGGACTTATATAGTATATTACTTCATAACGTTAGATTTATTTGTAGTCTATTGTAATGTATGCTCGAATAAAACCAATTATCTAAAAATCTCTCGCGGAGATATTTGTACAACATCAGGAATTCTCGAAGAAAAGCTTAAAAGCCGAAAGTAGAAACCGAACCAGAAAAATCAGAAACTGAAATATGACTTTATATTTTAGATTGCTACAGCAACGTCGTCCCTTGAATTTTCCGAAATTGCGACTGCCGTGGTTTTCCCTATTAGCCATAGAATTCCCTCGAGATTCTTAACGATCTATCTTCCGAATTCCTGTTCAGGCTGAATCATTTCAATCCGTCGTCGATCACTCTTCCCGGTAATCCCCGACGTTCGATTTCCAATCGCAGGAACGAGAGAAATACCCGGGATGACACAGCGGAGCAGAAATTTCTATTTCGAAAGTTCATCCTCATGAATTCCCCCGATGAGTCACGCCGCCGTGGGATCTTTCGGTTTCGAAACAGGAAAATCTGTCCCGTTCGAGCGTACGCTTGCGAGAGAGCCGTTTTAATTAGCAATTTCTATCCAGACGGATCCGGAGCGCGTGCATCGTTTCGCCCCGAGTTTCGCGAACACATTGACTGGGGAAAAAAGAGGAAGCGTTTAGCGGGCACGCGTAATTAATAACGTTGCGCAACCGTCGCGAAACGTCCAACCTCGCCGATTAACGACGCGGAGGGAAAAAATAGCGTGCTCCTGGACAAGTTAACAATGGTAATACGCGCGGCACACAATTTCCGTCGCGGACGAAACGAAAGGATAATCGTCGGTCTTCTCTGCCGGGGATCATGAAAATTTATGGTCGCCGTGTCAACGGGAATATCGTCGGTGGAACTCGAGAGACGAGACTCGTGCGAAGCGTTCAAACGAGAGATATTTGATTTTTATTATAACTATTTTATTATAACATAAAACGTTGACGAAATTGATCGCCACTTGGCACATTGATGTAATCAGAGGATGTTTCCTCCCTAATTGTCCTCGTTTACCTACATTTTTCAATTCTGATGACAGAGGATTCAAATTTTGTTTCGATTTAATAGAAACGATCGACAGCCATACTTATTAAATATTATCGCGTATAAAATGTTCGCCACGAGTCTGACTCCGTTATTAGAGTGCAAGGGGTTAACGGGGCGAGCTAGGAGAGCCCGAGATCGGAAGAAATCGCGTCAAGAAATCTCTTTTTTTCGTCCGCAGTTAACACAGTTTCGCCAGCGACTTCCGATGCCCGTGGAATCGTGACCGAAGCATTTGCATAAGTAACAGCAGCTCGCCGGTAAACAAATATTTTACGACGGTCAATTAGCATTTAAAACGAAATTGAAGAAGTAGGTATTCGGGATTGGACCGGATAGTACGCGAATCTCTGGATCGATCTACAGGAATCTCTTTCTGGGAAACATGTCCGCCGGAGCGTCCAAAGCTGTACGCTTCGCAGGGAGCGTACGAGAACTCTTGGCTCAAGGGACGACGAGAAGGAGCGAGCGAGAGTGAGCGAGAGAGAGAGAGGGAGAGAGAGGGAGAGAGACCGGGGATCGTAACCTGCGAACGCCCTTGTCAGGAATGCAATCTCCGATCTCGGGGCTCGTTCGCGAATGCTTCCGCCACCGGTTGTATGCAGATGCGTGTGCTCACGCACACGGCGGAGAGATCGCGGCACAGGTAACAGTATCGTGTTTTCTTTCCCCGGTCCGTCGGAGAATGAATCACAGCTTCTTTCGCCGTGTACGAACTTCTCCGGCCGGGTTCGTCGACCGATTAAGTTACATTTTCGGGATCGTGGACCTTTCGACGGCGTCGGTGCCACGGAATCTGGTTGCGCTGGCAAACCCCGCAGCCGGGGCTCGCTAAAATACCAGAAATGCAACTACGACGGCGCTAGCGAAGCAAGACGTATTGGTGTTAGCGAACCCGACGACTGCCGGCTCGTTTTTCAAGATTGATTAACCGCGATTCATTTTATAACATTGGCGAGAAGTTTGCCACCAGTGACTACGGTTTCGAGTTTTCGTGGACGATACCGCGCCAGAGTTCCCCAGGTTAGATCATTATATGAGCCGTTCAGTGCACACATCGACTAACTCCATAAAACAAAAAGTCGAGAAACGCGATGAAATGATGTACATTGATTTTTAAAATTCCTGTTATAACATAGATTCACACATATAATGTAGAATGAATAAACACAGATATAGCTTTCATTTAACGTATAATTTAATGTATAAAATTAATATTATTTAATGTATAAAATTAACAAGAAAGAATAGCTAAAAAGAAAAAAAGAAAAAAGAAAATTTTGCCGTTTAATGGTGTTAATCTTTATTATTCAGGAAAGTTATTATAAATATAAAAAGTTATGACTATACCAAGTGCTTTGACACTTAAATTTCAGATTTTTCAAAAAGTGGAGTTAATCGATGTGTGCACTGGGCGGCTCATATTCGATCTACAATATATATTAGATCATATAAATGATATTGTACAATAAATATCGTTAACTGTATGGAAAATGTATGATTTTCTTTCACGTAACAAACGGACAGAACTTTCTGGTAGACCTAATACATTGATTCTTATATCCAGTGATCAGTAAATTGTGATCGGAAGTGTTAGTAAAAGGTTCTGGTGCCAGTAAAAGATCGACAAAATTTCCAGTTAGTTTGTTAGATAAAACTATTTTATCCCCTTGTGTCTAAGATTTCGTAGGAAATGTTGTTTATAGCAATGGAATGCGTCGATCACCGCTGACCGACATTCGAGTTCTCGAGATTACATTGACACACAGAATAGATAATGTTCGTTAGTGATGAAAATATTCTTGTACGTGATTGTTTCAGCTGTCGAATGTATCGGTCAAAGGGTGACCGTCGCCGGGTACAGTTAACCAGCCGTACGAATTGACCTAGAGAATATGCCAGGTTGGTAGCAACAGCGTTGAAATTAATCGGAACGCTCGTGGCGTTTAAATCATTCCATAGAGTAACTGTTGACCTAATCGGTGTTCCGGCCCACTAAACGCTATTCGAGGCGAGAATTGATTCATTCGCCGGTGCGAAATGATCTCATATTCATTCGTGTCACGAGCCGTCGAGGGGATTACGTGCAGGAAGGAGAATGTGGCCTCTCGTCATCCGAAGCACGGCTGTTTTTTAACGGCCGTGCCATCCCAGATCTTCGTCGTCGAAAAGAAAAAAAATAAGTGTGACGCGACCGTCGATTGGCTCATTGTCGACTCACGGTAAAAATTTGTCATCTTAATCGACTCTACGAGGCGACTATTAATCCTCGAAAGTAACACCGTCGGCTCCCACCTGTTCCCATCTTTCCACGTAGAGCTTTTGGAATTCAAATTGATTATAGAACTCGTTGTTCGACGCGGAGAGAGCAGCAACAGCAGCAGCAGCAGTGGCGGCGGCGGCAACAGCCATTGGCCGGGGACTAATAACGCGAACGGAGCCGGTAAAAAGGGGAACTATTCGATTGATCTTCCCAGAGCCGAACATTCCTACGGCACGCTATAAGGAAAGACCGGTGTCTCGGTTCTTTCTTCTCCGGGCGAGTTAATTGCGGCCTAGGCTTCGCCTGAATCGCCTAGGAACGATCATTCATGCGATCGCTCGACCGAGAGGGTTCACGGAAGACTTTAACGATCCGCGGAATCAGATGCTGCGGATCTTCGGCTAGCGTAATTGACCGTCAGACTGTAGCTGGAGAACTGGACTCCGGGACTCCGGGAAAGATCAAGACGTTGCTTTCGAAGTGGGACAACCGACGCGCGGAGCACGCAAAATATCATTAACGGGAAACGTAAACAATTATAGTTCTAACGCGATTAGATGCTCCGCGAAGATCTTATCGGTTATCCGAGATAATCGGTAGAATATGAATGCTCGTATGGTGAAACAATTACTTGGATACACTGTGCTAAGGTCAATCATCACTGATTGTATCTGTAAATTATGTTGAGTATGAATCACTGCAAACGAGACTATCTACGTTGGGAATGTGAGTTTCTAATAGCGAAATCAGCCGTCGATGGTTAGAATAATCGAGCTTCTACAAGGTGGGTACAGTACGGTTTGATTTCACCTTCACATGGTTTAGTTTATCATTTAATTTCGGTCTAGATGCGATTTGGGTTCAATTTAATTGCAATTTTTTGATAGCTTAATGAGAATTCAAGTTTTATTTTAGTTTCAATTTTGTTCTCGTTTAATTTCAATTTAATTTTGATTCAGTTCCCATTTAGATTTAATTTGGTTTCAATCTAATTTTAGTCTAATTACAATTTAGTTTTGATACGCTACCAATTTAGCATTAGTTCAGTTCCAATTTGATTTTACTTTAATTTCAATTTAGTTCTGCTTCAGTTTTAATTTAACATTTGTTTAGTTTCAATTCAGCTTTATTACAATTTCGTTTTCAGTCAGTTTCAATTTCATTTTACTTTAGCCTGATTCAGTTTTAATTTAGCATTCGTTTAATTATACTTTGGTTTTAATTAAGTTTCAATTCCGTTTTGGATTATTATAAATCTCATTTTAGATTAGTTACAATATGATTCCAATTTAGTTTCAACATAACTTTGGGTCAGTCTCAATTTAACTTTAGTCTGTTTCAATTTAGTTATCGCTGAATTTCAATTTGATTTAAGATCAGTTTCGAATTAATATTAATTCTGTTCCGATTTAATTTTGACTCGGTTTCAGCTCAACTAAGGTTAAGTTTCCCTTTAGTCCCAGTTTAATTTTGATTACATCGAGTCTCTCGGTGGAAGCACTCGTACGGGCACACACCTTAGCCATTCTGAACAGTAAATGAAATTAGCAGCGATATGTTCCAAGTACTAATCCTAGATAACGATTCCTGAGAAACTTATCAGCGTCTTAGTATTGGCTCCGACGATGTAGAGTATCGTTAATCGATATATACCGCGAGTAAGTCGATGGGATCTATGCCGAACCTCCGCTCACAATCAATTTCAACGAAACAATATCTAGAATCCCAGCTACATATGGTATACGTATACGATTTTGCGTGAGCACCCTGTATATCGTTAGATCGTTAACTATAGAACGCATTGATTTTGTAGTAAAATTACAGAGTAAGGTAAGCACATCGTACTTAATGACCTAATATACTGGGTGTCCCGTTTAAGTGTAAACGACGAAATATCGTCAGAAAGGATTGATATTATCAAAAAAAATGTTCTTACAAAATCGGTTTGGGCCTGTTTGTTCTATTAGTTCGATTTTATCTTCATGCAATTTAGTATTCATTTAGTTTCAGTTCAGATGTGATTTAATTTCAGTTGTATTGCAAGTTTGACGTTAACTTAGTGAGAATTAAATTTTTACTTACAGAATGCTTTACTGTAGTCTTAATTTGGTTACTGTTTAACTAGAATTTAGTTTTGATTCAGTTCCAATTTAAATTTCGTTTCAATTTGATTGACCGATTTAATTGAGTAGAGCCTAGTAGTTTTATAGAGTTGTAGTAGAGTCTGTTCGAGCCAACTAAGAAACAGAATTACAGAATCTAACAGACTCTACTAACAGAATCTAGTAGAGTCTATTAGAATTTAATAGAGTAGACTCTAGTAGTCTACTAGAGTCTTAAGAAAGGCGAGCAAAGATTCGGATGAACAAAAATTGCCAGGCAGAAACGTTTGCGATTTTCGATCTAGTCGATCGTTTGGCGACACCCGGTACGTGGCCACGTGTAGGAGATCAGCTCGGACACGGAGCTTTCTTCGCGGAAGAGAGTTCGCTCCGCGGAGTGTATAAGGTCACGCCACGGAACATGGCTCACCTGACACGATTGTGTTTCGCCCTGCGCGATGTGTGTGCTGTGTGTTACCGTATAGCGCGACGGCGCACCGGCCGCGGACGTTCGTTACGTTACGTTACGTTACGTTACGTTACGTCTGACGTTATTCTACGCGGTTGCGGCGTGTTACGTCTTCGCGAAGTTTGCCCGCAAGCGGAACGCGCCGTACGACCTTACAATTCATTTTCTCTCGGGCTTTCGGGCTAGTGGTTGCGCAAGCCGATTTTTCCCGTGGGATCTACCATGGTCGGCTTCCTGGATGGGAAGCCTCCTGGGGTCACACACGCTCCCTGCCTCGTCGAATATCCCGATTTTTCTTTTAGCCCGCTCATGCTACTTTCGCCGATACGATTGTCTCAAAAATTGCGAATCTGCTATAGCCACAGGGAAAAGTATTTGAATACGTTTTTCAAAAGGGAATAATTTTATAGAACTGGATCAAATTTATTGAATCTGTTCTTAATCTTAATGCTAATGGGGCTACTTTATTGTAGAATTATATTATTTGTAATGAAAAAGGTGGGAAGCTCTCACTTTTTACGGAATTTGGAACGGAAGTTTAGAAAATCCGTTTCGTAGATCTGTGCCCACCTCCTCCCAGTTACTGTGCCCTAGTGTATCGTAAGACACGATGCACAAACTAATTTTTCAAATTTACAAATTTGAATTAAATTTATTTCTATTCTATTGAATGAAATGTATTTTACTCTTTTGAATTGAATTTATTCCATTTTATTAAACTATTCTAGCTTATTGAAACATTTCAGTTCATTCAATTAAGTTTATTCCAGTTTACTGAATTATTTATTCCAATTTATTGTAATAAATTTATTCCATTATATTCAATTAAATCTACTCCATTTAATTATCCTAGTTTATCCAAATGAATCTATTCCATTTCATCGAGATAAACAACATCCTAAATAAATCAACTTTCTATGCCATATTCAACTGCACATAACATGTAAATGTTTATTAAACAATCGACAAGTTACTGTTTTATTAATAAAACAAGAATAAAATCCATCGAACAGTTGTTTCGTAATCAATTTTTCAATAATAATTTTTGTTCCGAGGAAATGGCGACGAAAGCATCCATTAATGATTTGCGATCGAGATCAAGGTCTATGATTTATTCGTCAGATGTCCACCATAATTCCATGTCTAAACGAATCATCCTACGTAGAGAGGCAATTACTATTGCCGCGTTCCACGCGAACCGCGATTCGCCAACGCAAATAGAGCATCCTCTCTTCCTCCGAGAAACGAGTGTTTTCTTCACGGCTAATAAAGTTCGAAATTACAAGAGCCGATGGTGTGGAGGGGGGGCTTGGTCCCAGATGGTACGCTTCGGGGAGTCTCGTGATAGCAATGGGTCACGGTCGAGTCTAGCCGTGTACTTTTTTGCGAATAAATGTAACTTTATTCCGGGACCAATGTTGATTTCTTGTGCAAAGAACGTCACTCTGTTGTGGAACAAGTGTTACTTTATTGTGGAACCAATGTTACTCTATTGTCGAACAAACGTTAATTTTTTTATGGAACGAATGTTATAATATTTTTATAAAACAGACGTTAATATTCTCATGGGACAAACGTTAATATTGTTGTGGAACGAACGTTAATATTGTTGTGGAGTGAACGTTAATATTGTTGTGGAACGAACGTTAATATTTTCATAAAACAAACCTGAATATTTTTATGACACAAACGGAAATACTTTTATGAAACGAACATTATTATTTATTGTGAAGCAATCATTGTTCTTTTATAGACCAAATGTTAATGTTAAATAGAACAAGTGTTACGTTCTTATGTGCACAAATGTTGATTGTATATCGACCTAGTCGATCTCATTTAAAAATTATATTCAACAAGTTCCTAAGGCATTATTCGTTAGTCATCGGTCGAATAAATATCGTCCAATCCTATTTACAAGTAGCTAACGATTCATAGTAGGTAATAGAAAGCCAGAGTGTGGAACTGTAACTGTTGATTAAACCAGACCCATTATTCAATAGTGAAACGCACGCGTCAATTCCAAATCATAAATCCTATTAACTAAATCAAGCATTGTTACGTTCTACGAGGTGTAAGGTTGCGGAAGTCATAGGCGCAGCAAATTCTATTTCTCCTATTTCTATGTTGATTAATTGATAATTGTTAATTGAGTCAGTTAGAACCATAGCGGCGTACACTCTCCTATAAAGGAATGACGGCATCAATAATTTATGATAAATTGTAATTTCTCATTTAATTTAGGTAGTGTTTTACGTGAAATAATGTTCTACTTGAATTGTGATGAATCTATTGTTTAACGATGGATTTACGCTGCACTAAAAACAGCTGTTTTGTATCAGTAAATTATAATTTACGATTAAAATTATTATATAATTATTATAATCGTAAATAATCGTACATTAAACAATGTCCCGTCATTCTTTTTGGATTCCGTAAGCTTACTGTGAAAATAGTATTTCAACTATATTTTCCAAATAAATGTTACTCAGCTCTGATTCCAACCAATTCGATTATTCTAGATTATCTATCATATCTTAATTCATTTATTATATTTATACAGACCAATAACTACGCCTTTATGGTAAAAATGTGTAGCTCAAATAAAAGATTATAAAAACATAACAAGAATTGAATAACATCAGTGCACTGCATTCGACTTGTCAAAATTATTAAAAGAACCAATTTATTCTCACGTAATTTCTTAACTTCTTTATTCTTTAACTTCTTCATTTTTCATTTCATTTAAAAATCGTCTTCGAAAAATTTCCAAGCTGTGACACGACGTTCCTTCCCGATGGGTGAACAATGTCGATGATTTCGAAGATCGAAGCGTATTCGTAGCATACTGGATCAATCGAAAGTCTCGGAGGAGCATCCGAGGACCTTGGAAGCCGCTCCGGCAACCATATTCGCGGAGCCATCGCTGGCACGGCGGCGCAGGGAGAGGAAAGGGACGTATATAGTCGAGCGCGCGGAGCGGAACAGGGCCGGCGCGTGCATTAATAATCCCCGCGAACGACCAACAGAAAAAGAGGAGTCGATTTACCGTCAGGTGAACCGGGATGTAAACAGGATACGCCGTCGGGAGAGGATAACGCGAGGACACGTCGCGGTCTGGCAAGGTCGTTGCCACCCGGCCCCCAGGCTACTCACCTGCGAGTAGTCCTGGCTCATTTCAGTCCCTGCCCCTACTTAAGTGCGCGCATCCTTTGTCGCTTACGATCTCCACGGGGGGACCGAGCAGATCGCGCTCCGCTTTGTAGGCGAGCAAAACGCTCGAAATGTCCAGAACCAAGACCTCTCCGTTGAGGTTCGCGTTTATTACTTAGACTGTCTACACGGTGTCCCATAAATGTATAATCAGAAAGTAGGAGATAACTAAGGTCATTTCAAGCAACTTTTTCCTTTGCAACATTTTTCTACGAAGCATCGTTAACGAGATATTAACGAAAAACGTTGACCAATGAGAAGAGAGCTCTCATTCGTTAGCTCCGAGCGTCTCTCGCGTCAGCGATACTTGCAGCTCATTGGTCAAGATTTTTTTCAAGCTGTGGATTGAATTTTTACAAAGAAAAAAGTTGCTTCAAATGATTTCAGGCATTTTTTATTATCGGACTGTTAGACATTTCTGGGACACCCTGTATTGTGAAAGTGGTGCAAGTTCATTTTCTGTTGTTTTAAGAAAATTAAAGGTTATATTACAACTGTCGTCAGTCGATAGTGATCGATAGCTACGGCAGTGGGTAGCTAATAGAGGGGGAATATGTAAAGACGAAGCAGCATTCTTGTCGCGCGAGTACTATAGCGAACATAGTAAAATCGAAAGTGTTGTGAAGGATCATTTCATTATATGCCGTGGCAAATACAGGGCGTCCTGCAAAAATCCTTTACGTTATATAAAAATAGAGTATATAAATGTCAAAATACTAAAAGGAACTTTTGATTTAGTATAGAATATTAACTACATAATTGAAAAGAATAGATAAAAACATCGAATTTTTACGCCGCATAAGTATTCGAACGCTCTACAAAATTAAGTTAAAAAATTACAAAAATAAATGTTTCTTAACTTTTTATTATCGCTTTTATGCATCTAAAAATAATTATTTATTTATGATCTCTATCATTCTCTACCTCTATTTTACACGATTTTATGATTTCTATGTAGCACATATTTTTCTTTTCGTTGCAACATGTACACACAAATTCCATTTTACGTAAACGAACAGTTGTTTATAAGAAATTTCTAAATATAATTTGTTATCTGAATTTAACGCATCTGAAGAAATTCGTATAAGTGCAACACATCTCCATTATGTCCGATTTTTCCCATATTTAAATCCATATTATCTTATTAAAGTAAAAGTGAGAAATGACCGCATTCTATCATCAAGCGATTTCATTGAAACCTGAGAGATCTCCCCATTCGCTTGGCGAGATGTTGAAAAATGACATTTGAATTGCTAAAGTTTCGTTCAGCAGCGAAAACACCGACAGGCTGCTAACAGGGCACAGCAATCGACACCTTTAGCCTACTGTGTATGATCCTGGTAAGCGAGACCGCATATGCAGGGAAGAGGGTCGATCATGTGTAAAGAGAAACGTTTTCGGATCGGTCACGGAATCGAGCATTGGTTAATTGAGCCGGTGCATCGATATCTCCCGTCGCAGCGCAGAGGGAACGAGGAGGATGCTGCCACCGATCTGAAACCGCGTCTCCATGCGGCCGGAGGATTTAAGGTCGAGCCGCGGCCCCGGGAAAAACGGAGATCGCGGAAAGGATGTCACGGGGATATGTCAGGGTGGCAAGGTCGTTGTCGCCGAGAGCAACGTTCCGCACGCCGATGCGGCGTGCTCAACATTTCAAGGACCTTTCTCGGTCGCGTGTCGTGCGCGTACGATCTTATCGATTCGAAACGAGTCGACCCGCGACTAGTAGAACC
Organism: Augochlora pura; assembly: GCF_028453695.1. Classification (NCBI taxonomy): domain Eukaryota; kingdom Metazoa; phylum Arthropoda; class Insecta; order Hymenoptera; family Halictidae; genus Augochlora; species Augochlora pura. The sequence continues at coordinate 31,608,496 of NC_135778.1, read as the reverse complement.
CTAGCAGAATTTAATAGAGGCTAATAACGTGCAGCAGAATTTAGGAGAGGCTAGTGAGATCTGGTAAAGCTCCGCGGAACTTGGTGGAACTCTAGGAAAACCTAATTCGGCTAATAAGATCCAGAGTAAAGCCTAGTAGAATCTTGCAAGGTCTAGTAGAACATGATAGAACATAGTAAATCATAGTAGAATCTTGTAAAATTTAGTAGAATCTAGTATAATTTATCATAATTTAGAATACCCTAGTAGAATCCAGTATAACGTAATAGAAGAAGCTAGTATAACCTAATAAAAACTAGTATAACTCAGCATTGTTTCATATAACCTAGTAGAATATAGTGTAACAAAATAGAAGCTAATATAACCTAGTATAACCTAATAAAAGCTAGTTTAATCTAGTAGTATCGATTAGAACCTAGTAAAATCTAGTATAACGTAATCGAAGATAGTACTATCTATTATAACCTATTGAAAGCTAGTATATCCTAATACAATGTCGTATAACTAGTAAATATTTATTACAACCTAGTAGAAATAACTAAAACATAGTATAACCTAGTACAACCAACTAGAACCTAATAGAATTTAGTATAACTTAGTATCACCTAGTAGAATCTAATAGCACCCTGTTAAGAACACGTAGTCTAGCATAGCCGAATAGGATCTAACAGAGAACTTAGTAAATATAAAGAGTATAAGGAGACTAGTCGACCTAGGAGTTAGTAAAGCTTTGTAGAGCCTAATGGCACTTTACAGTGCTTAACACATTAAGGGCGGGTGTCGTAGTACTACGATTTATGTCGACTGTAGCTTAAAGGTAGGAGTCGTAGTAATACGATTTATGTCGACTGCAGCTTAAAGGTAGGAGTCGTAGTAATACGATTTATCTCGACTGTAGCTTAAAGGCGGGAGTCGTATTAGTACGGTTTGCAACCTCATTGCGCAATCCATGCGCACTTTACATTTGTATTTAGTATGTTTTGTGGCTTGAAGCGTTACCTAGGATACTTTCGTCAAGATGCCCCGCCTTTAATGTATTAATAGACCTTAGTAGTGTAATGTAGTGACCAGTAGGGTAATGTAAAGCCAAGCAGGATAGAGTTGAGCCTACTGGGACTTAATAGAGTTTATGAGAGCCTAGTAGAACCCAGTAGAGACTAGTAAAGCATAATTGGAAGCTAGTGAGATCTAATAGATCCTAAGAGAACCTAGTAAAGTCTAGTTAGAGCTTGGTAGAACTATTTAGAGCCTACTAGGTCCATGTAGAGCTCAGTAGTGCCACTCAGAGCCTATTAAGTCCATTAAAAGCCTAGTGAGACCACATGCAGCATAATGAGTCCTAGAGAGCTTAGTAAGACTTAGCAGAGTCTAGTAGAAAGACCAGATAGATCCTAATGGGGCCTAGCAAAGTATAGTAGGACCTAGTAGAACCCAAGAAAGTGTGACAGAGTCTCGTAGAATCCAGTAGAGTCGCGGCAGCAACGGTAAGTAAGCCGGGATAAGGATACGTAGCCGTCCGAACCCGGTTAGGACCAGGATCACAGACGTGTTGCGGGCTCAATGAATCAACTTGTTGCGTGAGGCTACACCTTCTACCGGATCACCCGGATCGCGCGACTCGTGTATAGGTACTTTCTCCGCGATGTCTAAACATTTTCCGTGTTTATGCGCCGATGTATCAACGAGTGCATCCCGGCCCACGGCTCCGTCGCGGTTCCCACGCTAACGATCCCCGTCGACTCTCGAGCGGGGCTCGCATTGTTGCGAGATACGGATGCGCTATATTCGCCGCGTAAGTGTTACGAGTTGCATTAGGAACGGAAAAATGGAACGTAGAAAGTTTCGCGATCTTCGCGTTGTGAACTATCGGTATGGAAACACGTGCAATTCCAGCGGAAATAGCAGTTGCTGTTACGAATTCGAAGCTAGCGACTCCTGTAGGGGATGCAATTTCAGATGATAGTTGCGATTCCTGTACTTGCTGTTTGTTATTTATAAGTTTGCTAATCCTTTGTAATAGTTGGATTATCTGATCATACGCGCAATTCCCTGCAGTTTCTTATTTATAAATACGATTATATTACTTACAACCGCAATACCCGACCAATGCTCGCAAATCGTCACAATGGCCGCAATTCCCAATAACAATTGAAATTCCTACGAATCCTGCAGTTGCAGTTTCCTGCCTGTAGATTGATTAATTTCAAACAAGTCCATGATTTCTGATGAAACAAGCAATTCCCATCAAAATTCAAAATTCCCACAAATCTTGCACATGCAGTTGGAATTACTGACAATGTCTGCAATTTACAATAATAGGAACAGGTCCTGAAAATGTTAAGGTACGAATTTAGGGATCAACTCTGTATCCATAATTTCAAATAATATCAAAAATTTCTTCTTTGCACAGATTCGATGGTTTAGGCTATGTTTGCAATTCCCCATAATACCAACAACTCCTATCAACATCCGCAATTCTTATGATTCGTGCAACAGCAGTTACGTTTCCATGCATTCCATAAATCCGACGATTTCCACGATTCCCAATGATGTCAGCAATTTCCGACCTCTTCGTCGCGATTCGTTTGTAACCCTAAACAAACATAAACTAACCACCGATTATTTACAAAATTTTGACAAATTCATTGATTAGTTACAGATGATTTCAAAATTTCTGCTCATCGCTTATAGTTGAAATCAATTGTAATCTAAATTTCTATTAAAAATATATTACATTCCAAAATTACTACTTACATTTCTGTCAAAAATCTAGAAAGATTTAAACTTCTACAGAAATATTGTCTCATATTTACAATAAAAATTTATCATAATTAACGTTACTCTTATTTAAAATCACTTGATTTAGATTCCTATTAACAATTTATTATAACCTAAAAATTTTATTTAAATTTCTATTAAAAATATATTATAATTTAAATTTATAACAATAATTCTATTACAATCCACGTGTACAATAAAAATTCATTATAATTGATTATTAATAACTCCTAACGCATTAAATCGCGATAAATTGCAATCTAATGTGACAAAAATCTTTTAAAATAGAAACTTTTTAAAATAGCACAGACCTAATAAATTCGATTTGCAAGAAAATCTTATTAACCATTATTGAGACCACGCTAATGGAAACGAACAGTAATTGCGTTCAAATAAACCACCGAGCGTAGAAAATTGTTGAAAGCGTAGAAAATCGGTTATCGCCACGTACAGAAATTGTCGCGGCCCGCCTAGGGGGTCACATGACCGATTTGTTAATTTCGAGAAAATCGACCGTCTAACGGTCGGGCAATTCGCGTGCCGTTAAGTCGATTAGCAGGAATCGAGGATCCAGATTCGACTAACGAGATTAACGGATTAGCGTCCGACGGTGACGAACGCGGCGGCTGATCCCTCCCTGAACTAATTTCGCGAAATCCAACGACAATGCGGTCTCGTTAATTTACAACATTGTGTCGGCTTCATAAAAACAGGTCGATAAAAATGAAAACGCTATTAATTCGTTGAGAAATTCCATTGTTCGATAAAACGGTTCTTCGTGAGTCACGAATTAGGCAAGAAACATCTCGAGAAATTAAATGCTAAAAAATTGTTCGTATTCCAGTACATTTCGCAATAAACATTCTTAATTGTTTCGTAATATAATGTGACCATTATCACGATAATAACTCTCTTAATCATTTTTATAAGTTAAAGGGACGAAGTTGAGAAATTTTTCTAATATGGCTAAATTATGGCATTCTTTCCGGTCATTTTAAATTAATATTATTCATGTTATTATAAATTTCATATAAATTAATTTAATCATGTCAATATTGCAATAAAATACAATAATGTTTTATAGTTAAAATCAATTAAATCGAAAGAATAACTGTTATGCAACGGCTTTCTTCGCGTTACTTGAAATACGTTTTCACCGTAATATATCGTAATATAATTAAAATATGAATATACCTATCGTAATTTACTCATAATATATTTAGTATCTTTTACTCGTATAACCTGAATCATTTTTTATTCGAATAGTTTGAAGCATCTTTCAGTCGAATAATTTGCACTATTTGTTACTGAAATAATTTCAAGTATTTTTTACCGGAATAATTGAAATCATTTTTTTATTCAAATGATACGAGAAATTCGAAAAAATAATACACAAAAAATAAATCAATAAACAGATATACAGTAGATAAATCTACGAGCCATGAAAAAATATCTCGTGCCCGATTATTTTTTATTCAAGTCAATTATCTTCCGTACGAAATCCTGTAAAAATTCGATCGATCCTATGGAACGATCGAACCGCAATTCCCCGGAGCAGAAACAAAATGGCGACCGGTTAGAAAAGCCGGGGGTCTCGTTACGATTGCCTCGGGTGGTTCAGCAGGCGGATGACTTTCATTCAAGTTTTTCCATCCCTCGGCCGGGCGCCCGTCTCTCCAATTATCTTGATCCATCTGTCTCCGAACGAGAGTCGTTTCTCTTTGCACGGATATGGCCGCGGAAACCTTGGTTTCTTTTCCCTCCCTGCCGCTTTCCCCGTGTACACGTTAGTTAATCGTACGCGCGACCCTGACCCCCCGGCACGATCTAATCCGATCGGATCCGATCCCGCGAACACCGCTGAATGCCGCCGAGCAACGTGCTCATAAAACTCAAATACATCAAATGTTTAATTCACTTAACTTTGTCAAAATCACTGAATTCGATTACAATCCACTAAATTTAATTTTGCTTCACTGAATTTAATTTTAGTTCGCTGCATACAATTTTAGTTCGCTATATTCAATGTTAGTGTACTAAAATCAAGTTTACCTCGCTAAATCCAATTTTAATTCACTAAATTCAATGCAAATATAAAATAATATAATCAACAGCTTCCCAGCTTTGATTTGGAAATAATAATTTATTTCACCGTGTTGAATGTATAACAATGTATAATAAATAATAATGTATAACAAGAAAATGAAGTAATAATTATAAAAACATTAATAATAATCAATCAATCAAGCGATTAATCTTATTAACATTATAATGTCCCTTTAGTACCAAACCTTCTTAACACAGTCTAAAAATTTGTATTATATCAATATTTCTGTTATTTGCTTAACTTATGCGCTTAACTATAATTATATATTACATATAATAATATTCACTATATCACCTATTCCAATTTAATATAATTGACTTCAAAATCAATTTCAGAATCCGTAGCACTATTCTATCGATTTCTTAGATTTATTTTTAATCCTGTATAACTAATACCTTTACTCCCGTGTTAACACTATGTCTCGGGGGGGTGGAGGGAAACACAGTGCCTCGCGTTCGTCCAGAAATCACACGAGGAAATCGATTTGTAAGTGTAACGCGACGTCTCACTTTTTCCCCGGCGCGTCGCCGACTTTTACTTCGCCGATCGAATCTGCCGAACCGGGATCACCGGCTCGAATAATTTAACGCTTAATCGGCCGACAGCGTTTCACCTGGAAATCAATCTTGCCCGTTTTCGTCCTGGAAACAGGCTCACGGCACCGCCGCATTAATCTTCCGACCGCGATCCGGTTACTTTCTCGTGTAAAACTTTGCTCGATTTTTTTTTGTAAATCGCCGAATTTTTCTTCGATTTCACTGTACCGCCAATTTGCATTCCCTTTTCTTTCCTTTTTTTTAAAACAAAACTTCGCGGCATGCATGCGCCGACGATTCCTGTGGTCTCTTCCGGTTACGAAGACATTTTCAAAGATTCCGAGAATAGCTTTTCTACGTTATGAAAATTCATAAAACGTACTTTGAACGCTTTCGTTACTGGTTCAGATGAAACGGTGAAAAAATGTGAGAATAGTCTTCTTTTCTTTCTGCCATTTTTAGCAAGAACGAAACTTGGAAAAGTGTATTAGTCTAAAGTGTATTAGTAGTAAGACTAGTCAAGACTTTATTATGCAAAAAGTTCAAGTCGTTTGGTACAGTTTGAAAAAAAAAGTTGTACCGTTTGAAAAAGTATCTACATGTATACAGTGAAAAGTAAAATTGAATCAACGCTTTTAAAATGGTGCAATTCTTTTCAGACTGATCCATATGACTTCAATTTTTCTATAAACGTTAGACGAACTAGTTCGCTAGTACAATGGCTGAAATACTTCTCTTAAATTTTACTATTACTTGAATTCAAAAAAAAATGAAAAAAGAAACGTCGTATACGCTATGAAGAAGTACCAAATACATTTTCTAAATTTTCATTACAGGCAAAGGGTGGAAAAAACGGCAGGATTTTTACATTTTTCTTTATTCCAGGTAATAGTAAAATTTATTTCACTCATTATACTCTTTTTTTCACTCATTATATATTGAACTGGACTCTCTAAGATTTTTTCTATTAAAAGAAAAATTCAAGTCATTTAGAGCAGTTTCAAAGAAGTTACGCCAGTTTATACCGTTTCATAATTCCACTCCCGACTGTATCATTTGTCCGCGACTATGTTTACGACTGCAGGCGTAATGAGAATCGCGTTTAGCGATCGGGTGTTTCTCGAGACACGTTGCGTGCGCGTTGCCGATGCCGGAGTCAACCGTGAATCTCATCTCAAACACGCCTCGCTCGTAAATCTGTCGTCGTTGACACCGGGCTCCTTGAAATTACGATATCAGTCTGGATTTCTCGTGACGCCCGATGCCTTCGGGGCTCGAACCCGCTCTCCGATAAGCCAATTATTTCCAACCGGCGACGGATGATGGCACACTTTTGCCGATCATCGTGAAATCCCGCTCCCTTTTCACCTGCGACTACGCGCGCCGCGAATATTTAGCCAGTTTTGCCAGAAATTCGTGGAACTTGCGACAACGGCATGGACGCGATGGCCTGGAAACCCGTTTTTCGCGCGGCCAACAAATTCGATCTCGCAACCCTCGGATGGCAAAAGCCATAAAAAAATTCACGCAAGTCCTTTATATCGAATGGACAATCGAATCGAAGTCAAGAGTCATAGTCTACGTAAAAAAAGGCACAACTTTTATTTGAGACTTATTTTCGCAAGCTCAATATTTCTGAAGACATTTAGTTAATTTATCACGTGTATGACGAAACATTGTCCGTCTTTTCATTGAAAAGGTATTTTATGTTATTGAAGAACGTCATGTTACAAGAGAATGTTTCGAACAAAAGTAGTCTAATTTCTTACATAGAATATGTTTCTGCGATAAAATATATAAAAATATCAAGTAGATCTTGAAGTAACCTTGAAAACACCCACGCAATGAAACACGAGTAGCGTCATTCGACTACCTACTTGAAATACTAATGAACACCTGTGTTGGGTTATATTTGTTTTAAATCATAATTCACAATTTCCATTGAAATGGAACACCATGCACGTTCTCGGGAAGGTCGAAAGTTTGTTTCCGGGTATTTCGCGTATTCCCCCCATGTTCTACGACGTATCAGTTCCAATTTAAAGAAGAATAATAACGAGCTCCGCCTGCAACTCCGCGAGAAGTTCTACGACCTTGTCACGAAAATGACCAAGCGTTCCCACCGTAAAGCGCCAGACGACTTTCGTGAAACTTTCTCGTGAGAGGAGATCCGCGATGCATTTTTATGAAGCGGCTGCGAGCGAGTTTCAGAACTCTCCCCGATATGGAGACGCGCCGCCGCTAGACCCCCCCGGCAGTTTCTTTGGTCCGGTAATTTTTTTTAATTATGGCATCGATCACGGACGTCTCGGACGCAGCCGTCCGTGTTCGGGGTGAACGGGACGAAAACGATTTCGTGGTCGCGCCCGTGCCCGAAGAAAGTGCAACGATCTCGTTGCAGTACCGGTCACATGAGCGGCGAAATAACGAGCAAGTGCCTAGCATTATAAATTTAGCAACGATGAGAGTACTATCGTAGAGATGAGATACGAAGGACTGTTTCGTATAAACAGAAAAATGATATGAGAAAATGGTTGTTTAAGTTTGTTTAAGTATTTTCAGACATGGTCGAATGTGCTCTAATATGTTTAAATATGCTCGAATATGTTTAGGAAATAAAAGTATGTTCGAATATGCTAAACTGTGTACGAATATCGTTTAAATATATTTGAATATGTTCGAGAAGTTCAAGTATGTTTGAATACGTTCAAATGTTCTCCAAATATTGTTTAAAATATATTCGAATGTCGTTTAAATATGTTTGAATATGTTCCGAGAGGTCCATGTATGTTCGAGTATGTTCAAATATATTCAAATATGTTCGAATATTGTTCGAATATATTCGAACACATTCAATAAGTACGTTTAAGTATATTCATATATATTTAAACTTATCCAGATTTGTTTAAACACGTCTGACTTCGTTTAAATATATTTTAAAATATATTGATACGTTTAAATAGTGATGAAGTTTTACGAAATTTGTGGAAAGAAGTTGCAAAAACTTTATAAAATCTGACGATTACAAATTCGTAAAAGTGCGAGAAATGAAAAAAGAAATTTCTATTTACTAAAAACATTAAGAAAACAACATCTTTGAAGAGTAGACAGCAACGATACACCGTTCTGCGTCACTAAATTGAGTGTACGTAAATGTTGAAGTATGTTTAAGTATATTTAAATATCTATAAGTATATTTAAGTGTCTATAAGTATATTTAAGTATCTATAAGTATATTTAAGTACAATGAACTACGTGTAAGTACGTTTAAATATGTTTGAACGCGTTTAATTATATTTGACTGCGTCACTTTGAGTTTGTCGACTATGAACAACTGTATATCCGATCGTTGACGCGTTTTGCAGTAAGAAAGCGGTAATTTACCTCGTTCGAGCGAGGATCCTAATTGGCGCAGATAGTAAGTACATTGAACAATGCGGAGATAGAGGAGCGTGGAATCCCCTGTTATCGCTTATCTCGGCGGAATCGACGCCGCGGAAAGAGTCGCGGCGATTTTTCCCCCGTTTCCATCGCCGCGTGTTCCGATAACACCGACTTCGCAAACAATAGGGGAATCGTGGAACCTGCTACAAACTGCTCTACGTTCGACGCGGAACGATACCTGTCCGTGGTTTCTCGGTACATATTTGCTATTAATAATCGAGCTGCATACCTGCTTAAGCAGGGTGTTCTCCATAAATGAGAACATGCTCTAGATGCGAAACGCGATCTCCACGCTAAACTATCGACGCTATCGAAAAAATGTTGCAAACCAAAGTCAAATGGTATCGTCGGCTGCATCGTTTGACGTAATTGTACTCGACTCTATGGAAAATTACTATGTTATTTACATCCGAAAATTAATAGTTTCCGAGATACTTTGATATAACCGTGGAAGCTTAGGTGTTTCTGAACTTGGTATCTCTTCGTAATTAGTAGTCCCTGACCGGAATGATTTAGTTACGTTTGTGAAGAATTGAAAGCTGCATCGAACAGCGTGCTTAAAAACGAGCGACCTGTACAGAATTCAGGAGATTCGACCTCCCCGCAGCCCGTTCACCCTTCGCTAATAAATGTATTCGTACGCATCGCCGAGCAGATTAGATTTACGAAATCCGGAACGTGTAAAAAGGTTGCGCAACAATCGCGGCTAATTGCGGATTGTGTAAAATCGTACGGGCAGCGAATGATGCGTTACAAAACACGATACATACTTCTGCGGCACGGTGAGCAAGAGCAACCGGTGCATAATTCTGTTTCACACTCTAGAAATTTTGGAAAGCTGCGCGCGAAACGCGCGCAATCCACTTGCCGTGGGAATCGTTATCGCGATAACGCAACGGTTGCGTGGCACGACGGCAGAGGAAGGAAAACTCGATCGGAATCGATCGAGGTGGATCCACACCGTGTCAAAATTGCATAACTATTCGCGGACGATTAAAAGAAAAGCGATCGTTACGAGCTCGGCCGGGGTATGCCGATGATCGCTAATTACAGCCGGGTTACGCCGGCGTTAATTATATGGAACAGCAGCGGCAACGACGAACGCTGGAATAATTAGATCGGGTAATAATTGTACTGGAAGGAATCAGAAATCTAATTGGACGTGTTCTTCTTTTTCTTAGGAGAACAATTATACGCTGGCCGGGATTGTGTTCGGAAAATAATAGTGGACGAGGGCGACGAGAAACGGTGAAGACTGTTTTCAGAAACAGAGAACGACGAATTAACAACTTTGTCGAGAAGTGTAGTATTGCGAAACTAATTAATACCGGGAATAGTGGAAATTAAAGTGGAATGATAGAAGTAATTGGTATGATTAAAGAAATGAGGTGTTTGGAGGGAATTGTTTTTTCGAAAATGGCGAAAGAGGCTCGAATTGCTTCAACAATTTAATTATTCTATATTCTAATTTGTGAATAACATAATTGTATCATTGAACTTGTAACTAAGATAACTGTTACTAATTAAATTTATAAATGGAATAACTGTTTCATTAAATTTATAAATGGAACAACAATGTCATTAAATTTATAAATAAAATAACTGTTTAAACGAATATGTAACTAAAATAGAAATAGTGTTCAACCGAATTTTTGAATTAAGTTATAAAGATTTTTAAAAAGATTTCAGCCGAATTATTAGATTCAAATGATTTTAGCCGAATTCTTCGATTAGAAAGATTTTAAAAAGTTCACAGCTAAATTGTTAAGAGCAGAATTCATATCTTAAAAAGATATGAAAAAAAATTTTTAACACAATTTTGAACACAGGCCATCTTCAACTGGCTTTTCAGTGAATTTTCCTTGAAAAATAAAAAAGAAGAAGACTACTCCAGAGAACTAAATGTCGAACTCGAAGTTTCGTGACATTCTGAATTGCAAGAATTATATCGTATGCTAAGCGACTTTTGCGCAACCGGGCGACGCGCGGGCCGGTTATCATAATTTAAACAATTTCTGGTATACGGACGCGCCGTTATATCTAGAATTTATGGTCGCAGATTGCATCGCGACCAGTGCTAATATTTAAGCTACAATTAGGAGGCTCTTAAGCCAGCGTCGGTCGGCGCTATAATCGGGCCGATATGGTCGCCAAACACGCCCAGGCATTATTCAAATAAAATCGTGCGTTTCAAGTGGCTGTTAACGTAATTAGGTTAGCTAATACTGCAATCGCCTTCTATTAACTTATAAACTAATGTCATACACGCTGTCGATTCGATACGTAAACAATTTTATTACAACAATAATGCTAGACACTTCAACTTGGTAAGAAATGATTTTGAAAGATTCATTAATTCGCGGACAAATTTTCATTGTACATTATTTTTTTCAATGACTTGTACGAAACAGAAAACGGTTTTTTTTAGCTGTCCACCAAGTAGTATCGCTAAATTATTAAAATTTTATAACAGCCCTTTATGTAAATTTAATTCAAGCGCGTTCGATAATTACAGGTGTATTTAATAATTGCGAGTGCATTGATTTTCTGTACGCGCTACTTCCCAAAATAATTTGCAAAATTCTGTTATTATGCTGTCCGGCAAGTTGAATCTGACAATAAATAATTCAAGTTCGATAACAGTGGTACGTATAATTTTTGTGCATTCATCGCGAGCGCGTTTAATAATTGCAAATGCATCTAATAATTAAAATTCAAATAATAAAAAGAATAATTCAGTTTTCTAAGCTGTTTTAGTCGGCATAATCCAACAATAAATTATTTAAATTCGTTAACAGTTATCTGCATAACTGTGGCGCATTTGTTCCGAGTGCGTCACGTTTCTTCGTGCAGTAGTCTATGAAAAAAAATTACAAAATCTCGAGTTGGTTTAAGCAGTTGAATAAAAAAGAATTGTATACTTCCTCCTGGATACAAACCGGTAATTGACGATAAATTTATCTAGGTTTGTTAACAACTATTTTCGAAACTACTGCGCACTCGATGACCAAGAACGCGTTAGGCGTACATATTTCTGCGCTGTTATTTCAGACGATTTTCAGAAAAACTGGGCCGCTCAAGCCGTTGAACTAGAAACGCGTGTATCATGCCAGACAGAACCAGAGTTCGGCAATCGATCGCTTGCATTTGTTAGCAACTATTTGCAGAACTGTTGCGCATTCATTGCCGGCCGTGTCAATTAATATTCTTAACGCGCTATTCCCTTAAGAGGAGCGAAAAAAAAGATCAGGTTCCTTCAGCTGCCCGATCAAACCGCGTATTTCGTGCCAGATACAACCGGAATCCAGTAATACATTATGTAGATTTGTTAACAGTTATTTGTGGAAGTCTCGTACAGCCGTTGGAAAAATCGTTCCTGCTACTTAACATCATTTAAATGACTCCGGACAGCTGGTTCTATTAATTCGTTCCGTTGGGTCTTTAAACCGGTTAGTCTTGCACGGCAAGAATTTCTCGAGGCGCATTCTCTCGTCCGTCGTTTTATTTAATTAATGCTTTAATATAGGATCCCGCCACCAACGTTTATACCAACTTTCTTTCGACTTGCTTCTATTTTACTAATTTCTTTATAGTACACGAAGGAATCGCGCGCGCGCGCGCGCTTGTTATTAATACGGATTTTATACGGTGCACCGGGGACCACCAAGAAGACGCGCCAAGATCTACTAACGTGCAAAAAGATGAACTAAGACGCGGAATGATGGTGCGCGAAGGCGCATAAAGACGCGCGGGGATGCGCAGAGATGCAACAGTGTGTGCAAAAGTGCAGCGAACCGTAATAAAAATGCGACGAGCTGTACACAAAAATATAACACGAGATGTAGGAAGATACAACACGAGATGTAGGAAGATACAACACGAGATGTAGGAAGACACAACACGATGCAAGAGGACGTAGAAGAATTCGTAACGAAGCACATACACGCAATAAAATATACAAGGTTGTAATAAGATGCACGAAATTCCGGTTGGATGTACAGAGTTGTGATAAGATGCACAAAGTTACGATAAGTTGCACACAGTTGCGATAAGATGCACACAGTTACGATAAGATGCACATAGTTACGATCAGATGCACGAAGATGTACTAAAATACACAAATATGCAGCGGAATACGCCAAGACGCACCAAAGTGTACCAAAATGCATCAAAATTTACCCAGATGAACTAAAATGTACCAGCATGCACCAAACTGTACCGTTCCGTCCTCCAACGGAATTATGCCTTTGTAGCCCTCCTTCAAATTCCGTATTTTTCAATTTAGAAGGCTGTTTAAGGCACATTAAGAAATCGCATTTCAACTAAATCGGTTTAGTAGTTATTATATCATATATGCCATTAATCCGGCCGGTAGTAAAGTAATTTCGTTGAAATTAGTTTTCCCGGTTTATGGTAGGGCCGTCAGATGGGCCGCGCTGGCCGCTCGCTTGGGTTTCGGGGCCCTATTTTTTTTCTTTTTTTTTTATTATTTCTGTGTGATGATGTTAAGAGAATCGTTCCTGAGAGCGATAGCCCTCTTACCGATTTGGGTGAGAAGTGGATGATCGTGGGATTACCTTCGTGGGGTGTTAGGTTACGTGAATGTCGATTATGTTGGAGTGGGGAAAAAATTTTCAAAGAAAACCCCTATAGCGCTTGGGTTTCGGGGCCTTATGTCACTAGCTTGGGTTTTCCCGTCCTACGTCACAGCGAGGCCCGGGCCCTCTGACTTCCCTCTCCACCTCACCGGTAGCCAATCCGCGTTCGAGCGTTCTTTCGGGAAAATTATAAAAAGGGCACAAAACTCGCAATTTCTAGTATTCTGAGTTCCGCAAGTATTCTTAAAGTATTCTATCCGCCGTATTATTCGCAACAAGTATTCTTGGCTATGCGCCGTATTCTTCGTAATAAGTATTCTGTTATCCGCTGTATTCTTCGTAACAAGTATTCATCATAGCTCGTACAGCGACAAATCAACGTATCTTCAACATCGTCTCTCATCCAGCCAGAGTCGAGTTAGATACATCCAGCTTCCACCTTAGACCATCGAACTTAGTCTATATTTATATAGTACTTCAAGTTCAGTCTTCAAGGTCCGGACACGCAACACAACGATCAACTATTACATTCCTGCAGTTCGACGTCGTGTCACTGTAGCGATATATTTTATACGCAAAAAAGGAAAACAGCTGTTCATCTTTAACCTGTTAACTGGGTATGACGAAATATTTCGTCATACATAAAAGCCCACTGCAATGGGCATGACGAAATTTTTCGTCATGGATATTAATCGTAATATATTGAACGCATTACGTTCTACGTTGTTCTTATCTATTAAATCTTAAAGTGGTTATATATATGCCATCATATTGTCGATGCGTCATGAATTTTCATGTTCTTGTAATCTGTCACTTGAGCGCTATTAACGGGAATTCTTATTGTGAATTTCAGTGTTTTACATATTTTTATTACTCGTAGTAATAACTTTATTTTCTACAAAATATGGCTAAAACTTATTTTGAGAAAGAAAACATTGTTGAGAAGATCGAAAGTGACGATGAAATATTGCCTGGGAGGGCAAATCAAAATAAATAAAAACCATAAGTTAAAAACGATATTCCTTTATTATTTGAGGTGTGATATTACCTATCGCTGCGAAGAAAAAGTCCCCATTCTGAAACGAGTTGAGCAATAGCTAATTCCCCGGTTAACAGGTTAATTAGACGGACAGCGGGACTAATCTATTCCGTCGCACAGCGCAATCGGCTTTACAACCCGATAGATAGTTTATATCGCGTTGTATTAGTTCCGGAGGTGTTCACGCTGGAATCCTCCACCATACATGTAGACGAATCGATGTGCACCAAGTTGCACTAAGATAAACTAGGGTGCACCAAGATGTCCCAGTTTGCACCAAAATGTAGCAGACCACACCAAAATACATTAAAATACACCATGATGAATAAGAAACGATACAATGGCCTAAGATGCAAAAAGATCTAATACAATATACTAAAACGCACATTGAACTGACACAATTGCACAATATGCATCAGGTTGCATCAAGGTGGACTTAAGAGATTCCAAGATTTACCAGGAAGCACCAAGATGCACCAAGTCACGTCAAGATACACCAGGACGCACCAAGTCGCATCAAGACGCAACAAGATGCGCTAAGATACATTAAATCGTATCAAGACGCATCAAAACGTAACAAGACGCGCCAAGACGCGTTAAGACGCGCCAAAAAGTACCAAGGCGCACCAATATGCTAAAGCTCCCCGGCTGTTCCAATTAATGCATACCGCTGTCGCTGCAATCATCATATGAGCCGTTCAGTGCACACATCGACTAACTCCATAAAACAAAAAGTCGAGAAACGCGATGAAATGATGTACATTGATTTTTAAAATTCCTGTTATAACATAGATTCACACATATAATGTAGAATGAATAAACACAGATATAGCTTTCATTTAACGTATAATTTAATGTATAAAATTAATATTATTTAATGTATAAAATTAACAAGAAAGAATAGCTAAAAAGAAAAAAAGAAAAAAAAAAATTTTGCCGTTTAATGGTGTTAATCTTTATTATTCAGGAAAGTTATTATAAATATAAAAAGTTATGACTATACCAAGTGCTTTGACACTTAAATTTAAGATTTTTCAAAAAGTGGAGTTAATCGATGTGTGCACTGGACGGCTCATATCACGCATGATGCATCGGTAAGACAAGAATGACCGGCGTGACGGTAGACTAAATGTTGAAGTCGCCCAACAACAATGAAAGTATGACCCGAAAGGGAGAGAAGAAACGACGGTGTCGAGCCGGGAGCCGAGAGCTGGAAGCTGAGACAGGGGCCGACGAGGACCAGTTTTTCCTGCGTGGATCGCGGTGCGTTGATCCACGCGCGATCTCGCAAGACCACTTCTTGTGGATCGACTCGGGGGACTCTGCGTTCATCCGAAAGTCCTCTCCGGCATCGGGGAACGTTAATCATCGATATCTCATCGCGGTTACTTTCGATCGACCGTCACACTCGACGCACCGCGCGCCGCATTGCGCCGCAAATTGTCACGCGCATCGCTAATTTGAATTTTTCGCTTGCATCGACTTGAAAAATTTCAGTCGAACATGGATTATGTGTTGCGTATAATCGATCCTGGAGTACTGAACGATAAACTATTGAAACTTTCGTAATCAAATATAATTGTGCGCATTGATGATATTTTTATTTCAAATATTGTTCAACATTGTCAGTTTCATTTTGAAATTATTCGGCTAATTTCGTTATTAAGATTAAGACAAGGGACGAGCAAGTAAATGAATTCAGTAGAAGATAAATAGAAAGCAAATAAATGTATTAAGTATAGAACGAGTAGAGAGTAAATAAATGAAGTAAGAAATATGTTCCTACAGGAAGCAAATAATTGAGTTAAGTGTAGAACAAGGAGAAAGTATGTAAATATATTAAGTATAAAACATGTGGGAAGTAAATAATTTATTTAAAGGAGGAACAAGTAGAAGAAAGGCAAATAAATAAAGTATAGAACGAATAGAAAATAAGTAGATAAATTAAATATAAAATACGTGGAAAGCAAAGTAATTAGTAGATCAAGTATAGTACAAGTAGAAAGTATACGAATGAATTACCTATAGAACAAGTGGAAAGTAGATAAACAAATTAAGTAAAAAATAAAATAAAATGAGATTTGAATAAACTCGAGATAGTGTTCCAGCGCCACCGATCTCGCAGATTCCCATATTCGCAACGTTTCAACCGCAAACGCGAAAAGTCCGCAGTCTAATGGCCAGATGGAGAGCTCGGATACACGTCGACCGTAGCGCACAGTGTGCCACGACGGATTAATTAATTCAGCGCAGGTTCGTACATTTCAATTACGAAAGAACCCAGCGGTAGAAGTTAACGCAGTCACTTGCAGCATATAGGAAGTATGTACTGTTACGACTAGTACGCTCAACGACTGTGTCGTGGAATTTGCATGACTTCCGATTATCGGTTCCTTGGACGGACGGTCTAAAAAACAAAGCCCCGGTGCATCGCGGAGAAGGCTGGTAAACGGGTATAAACCGTAACTGCACCCGGTGCGGTGCAGGATCACCTAGACCGAGACGAAATGCACGTTACAGTTGAAGAACGATATATTACGCGGCGGCACGGCGATACCTCGGGTCTATTTCCTAGTCAGTGAAACTTTTTTCTCCCGGAATTCCTCTTAGTCGTTAGTATAATTTTTGTGTCTTCCTTCATGCCCGGCGATCGCTAAATTATTTATTAGCAGCAGTCGAAGTCCCGTCTACGACACGGTGTATTCGATAACGGATACACTGGCGCCGAGTCGTCGATTGCTCGAGATCGTATAGATTGTTCGAAATTAATGGCAATCTTTCGGAATAGTATCGATCGTTGAAATCATATCAATTGATCGAGATAATATTGACCCTTCGAAATAATATCGATCGTCGAAATAATATTGATCCGTCGAAATAATATTGATCCATCGAAATAATATCCATCGATCAAAATAATATTAATTCTTCTATGTCATTTGGAAATATGAAATGTCGGATGTTTAAACAAATATATAAAACTGTATATCTTTTTTCAAAAGCTGTTGATTTAATCAAAGTATGTCCCGTTTGCTTTACTACACCTTTTCCAACGAGATTTCAATACAGAAATGCCTGTCTTAAACAAATTTTGATCATTAGAATTAATAAACTCTGATATGGAATAATTCAGACTGTCTTCATTTATATATTATTTAGCCCCTCAAACTCGGGCAGACTTTGAGCAGTTTTAGGACAGTGTTGCCAATTTCTTTCGCGAGCAACGTCCCTCAAGTATTCGCGGAACTCTTCACTAGTAAATACACGTTGCTCGGCTGAAGAAAGTGACAGCGACCTGTCATAAATAATGTCGGGATTAAGAGAAATAGAATGAACGCTAGCATGAAAAACGTAAACACTTGAGTTTTTCTTCTCTTTGTAACTTCCGCACTACCTCTCGGACGTTAGAGACTATTAACCTTTTGCGCTCGAAGCCACTGCCACTGAAAATCTGAAATAAATCTTCTGGCTTATAGTATTTCTATCGTATGCGATAAAGTGCATTTTATTAGGTTGGTGCCTATGAATACTATACACTATTTAGCCCGTAAAAACTGTCCTAAATGTTTAAAATAGTGAAAGTCGGCGTTGGCAAAAGATCTATATTTTATAAAATTTTATATTTTACTTCGTTTCATTTCGCAATTGTTTTGTACGACGTATGCGTAGTTTTTACGGACTAAACGGTATGTAAATAGAGACAGTCTGAAAAATTCCCTACTATAGTTTATTGATCCGAAAAATCAGAATTTCTTGAAGACAGACATCTATGAATTAAACTCGCGTTGGGAAGAGTGTATTGAAACAAATGGGGCACATTTTGATTAAATCAATAGCTTTTGAAAAAAGATATGCAGTTTTATATACCCGCTTAAAAATCCGACATTCCATATGCACCATCCTGATAGAATATTTCAGAATTCATGCGACTGAATTTTTATGAATTCAGATAGAATATTCACACGATCGAATGCAGAAGCATTAAATCGCGAAACAATTAAAACTACGAATTTCTCACGTACTTAATAAACTGCGAGAACTCTTATTCAATTATGAATGAGATGATCATATGAGATAATAATCTCTTCTTAAATGATAGGCCCGAAAAATGCAAGCTAAGGTTGCTGAAGCAGATCGGCGTCGAAAATAGAAGATTGTGTAACGGTAAAACGCAACCCGTAAGAGTTCACTTTTTCTCTCTCTCTCTCTCTCTCCTCCCTTTCTCTCTCTCGCTGTGGACGTCCGAGAAGATCGTCTCGCCCGGAAAGGATATCGTCACCAGGTCGATACTTTCCACGTTAGGACACGTTTCTCGGGTGTATGGGGCCACCGATCCGTTTTAACGGCTCGTCTCCTTTTTTTTCTCGTGATCGTTTCGCGAACACGATCCTCGAAAAACGGCTTAATCTCGACGGATCGAACCCGTTTTTACGGATCGAGTATTACTCGCTGGAACTATAGGACAACGACGTATTGGCCCAGTCGGACGTATCGAGTTCCATCAATGAGCGATTCTAAAAGAAACACCGATACCCATCCATGCACGAAACATTGCGTTCGGACTCGCTTCTATAATTCAAGTCTCGATTGATTTTCTTCTGCTCGATACCGGCACTGTGCTTTTCAATCATTTTTACAATATTACCAGCGATTTGTCAGACTACATTTTGGATACACGCAAGGTCAATAGCAGTTTTTCTTTTATGAGAAAAGTTAACGAATAAACAGGTATAATATACAAATAAGCAAGTAAATAGATAAGATTGTCTTTTGTGAAAATCATACTACATATTCTAGAATTTAACCGGTCAAAATTATTGTCTATAGTGGGCCTAGTATCTCATTTATAGCATTTTATCTTAGAAAAACGAATTATAAACAAATAAAAATAGTCACGAACAAATAAAAATAATTATAAACAAATAAAAATAATTATAAACAAATAAAAATAATTATAAACAAATAAAAATAATTGTAAACAAATAAAAATAAATGCGACGTTAAACCTCTAAGAAAAAAAAAATAAAAAAAAATAACTATGGACGAGTAAAATATAAACGAATGATTACGAACGAATAAAAACAATTGCGAACAAATAAACACAATTGCAAACAAATAAAAGCAATCATGAACAACTAGAAATAATTCCGAACAAATACAAATTGCTAATAAAATATTCAAAACATATTATTGCAGGTAACAACTTGGTTCTACCTATATGTATAAGTCTGACAATTATAGTTCAACCACATTCGAGGCAATAGAAATAATCATCGAAATTGAACTAATTCTGCGACTAGCACGAGTTCGTATCGGATGTTTCAGTGGACGATCTCGGCGAGCCGCGATCCGCCGTTGCATTTACGTATCGTGGAATCTGCATTGCAGGGCGAATAACGGTGCATCCCACGCGTCTGGGACGTGTTGCATACGAAATGCACCGTCGCCGATTCAGTTTCCGACCTTGACGAAATCCGGAAAAATCGTGCGCCGCATCGTTTTCGGTTTCCGCGCACGGGAACACGGTCACGTAGAGATCTCTCCTCCTCTGGTACGAGAGCGTACGCGGCTCGCTCTTCACGCACTTACGTAAACGGATCGGGAACGAACGATTACTTAATCGTGTACATAGTGCATAAATCAGGCTCGGTGCAGTTCGCTAGCCTCCGTTCCTGGAAATCGTTGCTCTCCGCCGAGGCGGCGCGCACAGTCGCCGTCAATGGACAAAATAGACGAAATGGACGAAATAAACGAAACAGACAAAATAGACGAAATTAACGAAATGAACAAAACGAATAAAATAAACAAAACAGTCAAAATGAAAAGTTATTAGCATGGAAAATCTAAATATAAAATTTAATTATATACATAGGTATATCTTATATCAAACATTTAATGAAAATAAATATGACTACTCTGTCGTGTAATTTTGTAAGAATTAATGCATACAAGATTTTGTATATAAATATAATTTTTATAAAATTCCACTGCAGTATAATGATTCTTATTCCAATTTAACTTCCGATAAATTGTAATAAAATATAAATATATACTTATACAATTAAAATATGTACACATGTATAATTTAATTTTATATTATTAATAGAACCGTTTACATTAAATATAAATTTTATCTTGACAGAATAGTGCACCAATTTCACAATTTAATTATATAACTCGTAGATCGAGGTATGAATAAAATTTCTCTTGAAAGTTCCATTAATTATTTCATTGATAAACATAATAAGGAATTATATACATTTTTTGTTTTAACGCACCAAAACTTGAATTTATATAAAAACCATTATACTGTCAATGAAATTTGATCAGAATTTCTAAATAAAAAATTTCGCGACTATATTCTATTTTACACGACCAGTTTAAAAGACAATAACTTCAATGTAGCAATATTTAATACACATTATGAGCTAACAGAAGAATATCGAGTTAGTAATTCATCGAATACTTAGTCATGAGAATGGTCGAATACTTCATCGGTCAGATACCGAATTACTATAGTATCCGAGTAGACGGAGGCGGGTATAAGACTGAGATTATCCACAGAGAAATGACAGGCCTGCGACAGGTAAAATAAAGGAAATCGAGGAAAAGAGATCGAGGTGGAACGTGTGCGGGCAAACAGGCGATTGTATCCACTCTGATTACTGGTAGTCGATGCAGACGCGTGTATAGGTAATGGCGTCCCAGATTTTCGAATCAAGGCCAGGATATTTGCTCACACCTGACGCGCAAAAAGGCGATCGACGGCGAAAGTGTTTTGTATGGGCAAGTACCATAAGTGATGTAGAAGGTGTTCGCGAGGCTCTGTCGCGCGTGTTACAGAATCGGCGAAACGAGAGAAGAGGGGCCCCATCGGCGCGATCCTTGCCACCTGGCCACCAGCTGACTCCGATAACGCTAGTCTAATTAGATTAAACGGCAGCGAGATACGCGACCATGGCACACTCCGTGCAACCACCTTAGATTACGTGATCTTGAACACCGTGTTGCATAATCATGTAGAAATCGGGCCTCGACGCCGTTCTTACTTATTCATATGTTGTCTCATTAGAGTTCGGACATTTTTGGGCGCTAACTTATAATTATTATTTTCTAATGGTAAGCGCTGGAGCACGATCTTCGTGTTTTCATTTGTAACAAAACTGTTAACATTAAAAACAAATTTTATCTAGACGGAATAGTGTATTAAATTTAGAAATTAATTACATACTAATTTATAGATAAAAGTTTTCATAAAATTTTTCATGGGTATCGAAATCACATTATAAAATACTAATAACGAAATATACGGATTTTTAATATCTATTTATACTCATATAAAATAAGCATTTTAAGGAAATGTCTCGGACAACTAAAACGTGTTTCTCGTGAGGACCGATAGAAATTTTTCATATTTCAATGCGTGATCATAATTATTTTTTGAATGGTGATAATTTTATCGTCAAGTACGTTCTTACAGTTTCCAATTTCACTACCGAAACAGGTTATGTTTTGGCGCGACATAAGAGAAATTCATTTTAAGAGACACATTCTTGTATTGAAGTCGTGTTTCTCGTGAACGTTAATAAAATTTTCTGAATTTTTAAAATGTATTGATAATTATTTTTTCAGCAACGATAGTTCTATCGTAAAGTACGTTCTTCCAGCTTCCATTTGCACTATTAATAATTCAAAAAACATCATAATACGACATAAAAAAATTAATTCTAAAAACCACTTTTACACTTGTACTGTCTTCTCAATAGTCACAATTACATCGTGATTATTTTCAAACAATGACGATTCTATCATCGAACACATTCTTTCAGTTTCCATTTCCACTATAAAGACATCGAAAATCTCCATCGGACGACGATCAAAAATCAATTTTGTCAGACCAATCCATACACTAAACCCGCGTTCTTAACAAAAATTAATCGAATAAGTTATTCTATTTATTCGAATAATTCTATCTTCAAATAAGTTATTCGAACAGAGTTCAAAAAGTTATTCGAATAATAATGCTTTCGCTTTTGCATAATTGTATAAGCATATATTTATACGAGCACTATATACTATGCATTTTTACTCGAATAAGATCTTATTTGGATAAATTCGAATTCAATTACGATAGTGTCGGCCAAAATCATACTCATTAGCCTTTATCTCTTGTCTCGTAATCCGAATAAAATGAATCGAACCCCGTTTCGCGCGGGCAGCGAACTACAAATCGTCGCGAACAGTTTCTACGAGGGACCTCGAAAATCTGATCGAAAAGGTCACAGGCTCGGCGCTTACGCTACTGGTTCCGCAGTCCGATAAGCGGGAAATTTGTTGACCGGTTCTCTCTGTGTTCCATAAATTCGACGTTAACCAGCTCGTTAACATTTTCCGTGCGAGAGGAACGCTCGTAGAAAAATCTATCCACTTACATCGCGCGGATATCTCTCTAATATGCTGCCTCGATACCCGTCCGAGCAATTAAGCAAAGTTTTCAAATCCCCCCCTCTCCCCTCTCCATTGCTCGCGCCTAGCCATGGAATTTTAATGTCCGCCGAATGATTTCACGGCGCTGGTGTGCTAATAACAACCGCAAAGATCGGATCATGCTCGCAAAATAAGATACATCGTTCGATTCGCGTTTCGAACGATTCCGATTTTCTTAGTAGATATTCAAAAAAAAATTATTACGAGTACATAGAAAACCGTGGAGACACGTTGAACGAAAGTCGAGTAAGACTTTGATACGATAAGAAAAGAGTCTGCGAACTTCTTACACGTTTCTAACGAATACATTTTTCAATTAATTAGCGTTAGATAAATTTCTATTTTGTAGACATTGTTTACGTCATTTGTAACTCATTGAAACTGTTAGAAGTTTGTTATTCGTTCCTAAAAGTTCGCTCGTTCAACATTTTTCGCAGAATATGATACCTAAATAAAAAACAGATTTATCATGAAAAAAATCAAGATAACCTCAAAACAAAAATTAAAAACTAAAAGCGCTATTGGAAATACTGAAGAGCATGTCTCAGTTTGTATTTTGTTTAAATCAAATGTTACGAGCTTTTTTACAATCTCAATTAACCTTTTCAGGGATACTGCCACGTATGTGTGTACTTAGTTTTCTGAAAATTATGATTATTCTAAGGGTAAAGGAAATGAGAATCAGTTGACAAACTATTCGCTACATAATCCCTTAGCAATACCGGAAAAACTTCATAGAAAAAAATGAAACGGATGATAAATAAAAAAGACACAATTAAATAAATTGTTCCCTACTATTAAGTTCTGTCTGCGAAGTGAAAGACTATAAACAATTGTTCGTACATTTAACAATATTTATTACACAATTTAGTTTCGTTGCCTATGACATCTAGCCAGCATGCTAGCAATTTGTAAATAATATTTCTGAAAAATATATGTCTCAAATGAGCATATGCATACTTATTAAAACTCGATATGACATTATCCGACAGAACTTTACGGTAGACTTAATATAAAAATTCATCCCTGGAGAGGTCGAATGGGACACCCTGTATACGTTGTTTCGTAAACTACGCATTTACGAAGCTTCAGGTGTAGAAGGTTAAAGGTCGGCTAATTCGATAATTAGAAAGGTTATCGCGGTTTTTACGACTATCGAAGAAACCGAGGGTATTGTACAGAATTTGATTAAAAGCAACGTGCACGATTATCTGGAAACAGGAACATTTGTTCGAGCATGTTTGGATTAATTTCTAAGTGACGGCGATAAAAATATCTATTCGTTTTTTACGCAACGTCGATGACCGATCGTTCGTTGGAATCGAATTTATCGGGAAACGACCTAAATTCCGTAGAAATAATCGTGTCTATCGGGAAATGGCCTCGATGCGATGGAATTCGATCCACGCGGCCTCTTTGTTCCCGATACGATGTTCATTAAGTACCGTTTTAATATTTTGAAAACGGTACCTCCCACCTGACGACGTCAACGACGACGACGACAAAAACGACGCGTTGCGAAACGTTCATTTTTGTTTTACGTAACGATCACGCGCGTCCGACGAGCTAAACGATTCACGCGCGAAATGGCGCACTCGTGACGGTACCTCAGCAAATTTAAAAAATCATCAGACTTTGATTTATTTAACACTTAAACGACCGCTCGCGGGATTTCTCGTGTTTCGACGCGCGCAGGAACTCGCTTTCAAAAATATCGTACCCTGCAGAATCACAAAACTTGTTTTAAAAACTGTCTTTATGATATATTAGTTATAAGGTTAATAAATACGAGGATTTTTAATTTTCTAGGTGTATTCGTTTTTCGTTGCCGAACGAGAAAATCGACGGTCTTCGAGGAAATTGCGGAAAATAATGTTCGGCTATTTAAGCGTCGAGCTGAACGCTTACTTTTCGACCATTAGGGAACGTCAGTAAAAATGTTTATCTTATTTACGTTGCTAATTATTTCGCGATATTCATTTCGTCGAATAAATTGCTCTTAGACACTCGTGGCATTGGCAATATTTGAAAACTAACGATGACGTACAACAATAAAAATAGTTTTTATTTTATATATTTCTATCGAAGGTACTTTATATATTATTAATTATTATTCAATGTGTCTTTGCACTTATGCTGTGTATTAGCTGTCTATTTTAAAAGTGATCTAAGTCCATTTATATTGAATTAATTAATTAAACTTCACGTTCCAAAAAAGAATACAAAACATATACAGTCCCAAACAAAGAGATAGCACGCGTGTGCTATCCTTAATTCCGCATTGTGTAGTTAAGATGGCTCGAAAATTCTGAATGATATGTAAACCCTACGTCGTACGAATATGAAACCATAACATGTCTTCACTTGACTTCAGCCAACTTTGTGAAAAAAAATATAAACATATGGTTGGGTACACACAAAATGATAGCACACTAAGGATTTGTTGATACTTTCTTCAGTATTCTATCAGTTCTTGAGCAGTTAACTTAATTAAGTGTTTTTGAGTCATTAAGTGCTTTAACTCATTAAATTTATAAATTTACACAATGGGGCATGGAAAAAAATTAACTGAAGGTGAAATTGCAACAATTATTACTTTGAGAAAAGGAAAAGTTACCATTACGGAAATTGCGAAGGAAATTAAAAGGAGTAGAAAAGTAATATAGAATGTACTGAAAAACGTTAATGGTTACGGTAAAAAGAAGAGTAGTGGTAGACCAACTGAACTATCTAACCGTGATAGACGAGCAATTCTGCGTGCTGCGAGTAATTCTTCTGCAACAGCAAAAGAAATTGCTCGCAAAGCGGGTGTGAATACGAATATCGAGAACGTTTGTCGTGTACTCCGAACATTTAGCAATATAACTAGAAGAAAAATTATAAGAAAGCCACGCCTACAGTATAGACACATGCAGGAACGTTTATTATTCGCAAAAGAACACATACATTGGAAGAGGTCCTGGAAAAAAATTATCTTTACTGATGAGAAAAAATTTCATTTGGATGGTCCTGATGGACATTTATATTATTACCATGACATACGGAAAGAAGAAATAAGAACAATCAGGCGACAAGCTGGAGGTGGAAGCGTTATTATATGGGCAGGGATTGGCTACAATGGGAAAACCGATATTATAACCGAACAGTATAAAATTAATACGTATGCAGAACAGATTGCTAGGAAGCCATTTATATTTCAGCAGGATAATGTTGCTGTACATACAGCAAAAATTGTTCAAGAGTATTTTACAAAAAAAAATATTCGTTAAATATTTTTAAAGTGGCCAGCATGCTCCCCTGACTTAAGTATAATTGAAAACTGCTGGGGAATGTTATCGCGAGCTGTCTATGCTGAAGGAAGGCAATTCGAAAACATTCACGATTTAAAAAAGTGTATCCAAAGAGAATGGAATAATTTACCACAAATTCAAATCCATGCGATCGGAAATGTGTAGGTCAATATAGAAACTATATTATTTTATTTAATTATTTATGTCATTGTTCAAAATAATAATATTCAATCGTATCGATCTGTGTAAAATAACTCAATGTGCATATGCGCTTATGGCACATGCGATTTTTGAAATGATAAGATACGCGTCGTGCATCGATACAGATAAATAATACTTTTGTTCACTTTTTCCTACAGGTAAGATTGTAGACAAAAAAATATCTTCCTTCATTTAGTAAGTAATATAATTAGGTACAGCAAATGCGAATTTGCATGAAGGTTCGCCGTCTAGAAAATGTAAATACATATCAGGCTGTCTAAACAGCGATTGTTTGCCACTTTCTATTTGTACAGTTTCTTTCTGTCAACAGAAACTTTTTCGAATAGATTACGACTACATTGTCAGAACTCGAGACAAAGAGATGGTTGAAATAGTAAATAGACTATAAATATTTATTATTTTGAATATTTATTATTTTTCATTATGAATATTTTCCCGTGTAACTTGCTTAGAAATAGTAGTTACTTTAGTAGTAGAAACTGCTATTTCAAACAAACTCGTCTGTTAAATTCAGAATTTGTTAAATTGTTTGAACTTAGCAAATAAACTTTTTTGGAACAGTATTGCACATATTTGCAAATATTTTAAGATACCGTTTCTTATTTGTGTCTACCTTACTTGTGTAAATACTGTTGCAAATGAAGTTTATTTGCTAAATTACATATTACATAAGATAAAAATATCTAAAATCTGTTTACTGTTTCAAAGATCAATTTTTCCCCAGCTCTGCTTTCCATACCTTCTGCTTCTTGTATTGTCTACTCAAACACAGAATATAACTAATAAAAGAAAAATTGTATATCGATAAAGAATAAATATTCTGTTTTCCTCGTAAGTAAATCAACGTAATAATAACTAAACATCGTAAAAATAATAATTTTACAGCCGCTGTTCTATTAAAAGAAATAGGGCTTATAAAGCAACCATAAATTGCAAGTGCTCTATATTTATAATACTAGATTAGAACGAAACTGTAAATATCTAACGACATGCACCGTTTCGATAATTGCCTCGATAACTATAATTAACTGGAACTTAATATAAAGTATTAAAATCAAACCGTTAATCGGTCACAGTAAAAGATAAATCATCGAGTTAATTAAAATCCCATTGATTATCAAGTTACTGGTCATTAACGCGAAACATGATTCGCGACAGGAATTTCAATGTTGAATGATAAATAACATATAAGTGATAACGGTCGTTCATTAAACGATGGAACCGATTAGACAGTGAATTACGAAATTATACGATGCCGCTTTTTGTATAATTAAACGTGCGACGATAAAGGAACAAATTGGCAATAGCGTTCAACGGTAATTTCCGTGTCGAGAGCACCGCTCTAAAATATTGATCATCGAGTATCACGAATTCCGGCACGAAGTCATGCGATTGTTATCACGGTTTTGCACAACCCGTGATCGTCAAACGCGAAACCCGTACATGCGCGCTGTTGAAACCCGTCCGATGCTTGTGCATCGCTTTGTTATCTCGTTTACGAAATCAAGAAAACAATCCACCTCGGGTAAATCGTGCCGTCACGATAACCGTTTGTTTATCATTGATTACACGACGAAAGTGGATCAACAAAACAAGCGTTCGCCTTATATCGTTCACGCCGACTAAATCAATTGTCCGCGGCTTTGAATATTCGACTGGAGACACAACGCTGAAAGATACGACGTTTCAAGCGTTTATCGATAAAAAGATATCATCAGTCTAACCATCGAAATTCACCACTTATTTACTGGTGAATCAGAACATATTGTTGTAATTTAATGTGGATTCAAATTATAATTCAATAGAAAACTGCAATTATGTATATTATATATAGTATAATATAGGCAACATAATTGTGATAATATAGTGTTGTAACAACTTGTAGTCGGAGTGTTGGTTTGTCACAGTGTTTTTATTTGTTTTCGGGGAGGATTCACACGAAGACTCCCGTATAACACGGTGGTACACTAAGAACTCGCACGTAGAATAGTAGGAAAAGGTCAGGTGTGGGGAAAAAATTTTCAAAGAAAACCCCTATAGTGAAAGTAAACTCTTCTGCTTTTCTCTAAAAAATGTCCCGGTATTTATACCTAAAACGGTCCTAGCCTCGACCCAATGAGCGCGCTTCAAGTTCCCGAGTTTATGCCCCTTTGTACCTGGGCTCTCAGTGCGCCTTGCTAGTACCGCGTCCTTCGCATCGACGCTCTCGCTAATTCTACCTTATTTTACATTATTTACATAGTTACAAATATATATATACGTTACAGTGTAATATAATAGAAATTTCAGTTTTAATGAATTATAAATTTAAATTGTTGTACAATGGAAAATTTTTATATATAATATCGTATAGGTAATATGATTGTAATAATCAGGATTTTCCAAAAGTCAATCGCAATTGAGAAATGAGGCGTTCGTGGGCTCATTTGAAATAATTTTTTCTTTTACAACAATTTTCTCTGAAGCGTTGTTAACGAGCTATTAACGAAAAGCACTAACCAATGAGCGGTACTGGCCTTCAACCACTCCTTATCTCAACCGCCTAATGCCAGTCTATGTTTTTCATTTTCAACTCGTTAATGTTTCGAAAAAAATTTTTATAAAAAAAGTTGTCTGAAGTGACCTCAGGTATCCTCCATTTCCGAGTTGTTAGACAGTTTTGGGACAACCTGTATAGTGAAATATGATATAAACTTAAATTGATATTTAATATAAAATTTTAATTACATACATATTACATATAATTATATGTATATACATACATATTATATGTAATTATACATATATACATATTACATGTAATGACACAGTATAATATATAATATGAAATCTCAATTACACATATCATATATGATACACACGTGCAGAATGGAATATAATTGAATTTAAAAGTTGGTCCGTCGTTACCCTACTAACGTAGTACCCAATATGTCCGGCCGATGCCGCCGTGACACCGGTGAAAGCTAATAAAATAATGTCTCTTAGAGATAGCAAGTTGATAAGCGTCCTACGAAACCATTGTGTAATGACGTTCATTCACGATACGACATTCTTCAAGGACTCCGCTGACCTTTTTATTGCAGCGCATTTTATCGTAGCCGATAACGTGTATACGCGTCTTTAGCATCACCTTAAAAGGCCATTAATTACTAGCATTTTTAGTACAACAAATTCCAGTAACACACCAAAAGCTGAATTATACAAATGTATGCAGGGTTTACGCGTTTTGTAGCGTAATAACGTGGCCAAATGTCCGCTACGAAAATGCCGACACTTTTCCTATCAGAATGCTCAGTTTACGCTAACAAATTTGAATTGCTAACGATTTTGCCTGCTAATCCCGTGTTTTCAAAAAACGGTTTAATGTTAGATTAGAAACTTCGATTTTATAGACACCGGAACGCTGGCATCGAATTCGTTGAACAGTTACGGGAACGTGAATGGCAAACACAGGAAAGGAATCGTACGCCATAACCTTTACGAGGCACAGTGACCATACACACGGAACGTCAATATCGCGATAATATTGTAATTATCGGCGCACAGTGCCGCGAAAGGGATCGCCCTCCTAATCGTAGGATCATAATTTCGCAAAAATTAGGAAGATGCTCGTCATATGAAGCAATGAATATACGATAAGAATATTAATGTTTTTCCGTGTTTGGAATTAGGTTCAAAGTCAGTTTTATAAATAGAAATTAATTAGCGTTTTAAATGGACGCATGAAGCTTTTTAAAACGACTGATATTTCTGAAATTTTTCAACGATTGGAACAATTTTAAGAAAGACAATCGCCTTAATGAAGTATGTTATATGAAAATATATATTAATAAAATTGGAATAAAATTGGACCGATGGATATGTAGTCTCATCTAGTGATGATGATTTATAATACATTTAATTTTAATTTGATTTCATTTCATGTAATTGTACTTTACTCCACCTTATTTCATTATTGTATAATCAATATTGATACATCGCTTTGGTAAGAAAATGTTTTGTTAAGCAACCGTTAATGAACATGGTACATATGAAACAATAAGCATATTCACTTATTACAATAAAACTATAGAGACACATGACAAACATAATGAACATGAAAGAAGAGTTTTGTCCAATTTGTACCTCGAATCGCAACACTATGAAGCGGCGTAAAATCGAGCACATTTCGTGGAACGTCACGGACATTGCCTCTCGCGCTCGCACAAGCCGGGCGAACGCTTCGGAAGAAGTGGCGCGAAACAGTTGCCCTTGAAAACAACCATAGTCGACTAACCTCGTAATTAAATCCAAGCCGGTGTCATCGCGGTCGACGAACGTGTTCGCGCTCGGTCTCGCGGTGATGCTGCTTTCCTTTCCAGTCACTGATCGCGCACGAATTATTCGCTTTCAATTCACTGACACTTCCCGTTCGCGACAGCCTTCAGAAAACGTCTCAATGACTCGCGGACGATAGACACATGCCTGTCACACAGCAGAATATTCGAATGATTCGATAACGTGGTTGATTTTCGATGGAAAGACACGATTCAGAGTGCACGTGGACCACGAGGACACGAAACGATCGACACCTGCGCACCGCCAGACTACGACTGAACGCAAGTAACGGCTTTCGCGCGGCTAACTTCGGCAATTTTCGCGGTCGCTCGCTGCCGCCACTCGTTCGGCCGGGCTCGGACGCGCTCGAGTGTTCCCGGCCGGCGTCGAAGACGCACGAACAAATTGGCGCGCCTTCGGGATTCCAGCGAGAGTTTAAGAGTTATTTAAATATTTTACAAACCGGAATTTGACATGATTCTGATAAATATTTATCTAAGATAATTGTCCAAATGAATTCCTCTTTCTTTTAGCCGAATATTCTGTTCAAATAGTTCGCTATTCGACGTAAATTATTAAATGTACTTATTTGAATAATTCAGAAAATTCTTCAATCGAATAATTCGGAATACTTATTGTTCAAAGAATACGAGAAATTCCTTATTCGAATAATATTTTATTCTTCACATGAAGAAGACAAAATTAACAGTTTATTTACGAGTTTATGAATCTTATGTCTGATTGACTGCACTTATTGTTATACTTTGTTTACCAAAACGATTGAAATAAAACATCATCCACGTTTTCATTTTTGGATTCATTAAGCTTTTCCCTTAGGTACTGACATTCGAGAAATTTGCACGGTGAACAGAACTTTCAATATCACTTTTTAAATTTTGAAGATCCGTAATCGTGTATCACCTGCACCATGAATTCGTGCAAATGCTTGCTGTGCTTCCACCGCATTCGAGAGATTTAACAATTTCGTATTTAGTTCCGATATTTCAAACAATACGTTCTCGTTTATTTCGCTTCGCGACGGTGTACGCTGTCAGCTTCCTACTAAATTGTTTTGTTTGGGATACATTCAGTCAAACGTAGGACATTACACGTACGTGTTCAGTTTGTAAATACGTATTACCACAGAACAATTCGAGTAATGGAACAGAAGTCTCTGAACTCCCATTTCATAAACAGACATGACTCTTAGTAATGTGATAATAATCAAACAGGGTAATTTATCTTATGTCTATATAAATAATAACGAGATGAAATAATTGCAAACAGAAATTTTAAAATAAGTCAATCGTCACGAAATTCGTCGGATTGATTACGACTTAAGAATTGTCCAGGTTATTAAACAGTTCAGTGACTTCTTTAAATAATTTTTAAATTATTTAATTCATGAATTATTGTTTGATGAAATAAATGTTTATATTGCAGATAAATAAATGTAATAATGAATATAGTAGCCTTACACCTTTCTCTTAATGGCATTAACCCCACTACTAACACCAGCCAGTGGTTGGGATGCTATATAAGCTTATGCAAGACTTTCTGCATCTTATTTGCGCCTAGAGTGACGACCTGACTTTTATGCATATTACATTTTTCTGTATGGATATTTGTTTCTCAACAATTTATAAATACATGAAGATATGGTCCAATTATTCTTAACCCTGAACCGAGCACGTCAGTTAAAATTACTCGACGAGATACGTGAGGTGCACAACACCTGAGGAGACCTGTAAAAATAATACCAAGAACAAAATCATGTTACTCTGAGTCATACTTAAAAGCTAATGGAGCTATTACCACCTAGGTGACACCATTTAACAGTTTGCTAAAAGATAAAGAAACGTCAATCATAAAACAAATGGCTGGGTGTCAAATACCCCTGGAATGATTGATCCAGGGTTACGGAACAGAATATAAATAAATATTTAACCAAAAATATAGGCTGTTTTCTTTCACGAAACATGACTATAATTAATTAATTATGATAATCTACGGAGAATTATGTTAATGCAATCCCAAGGAGACACATAAATTCAATAATTGAACACAGTTGGTAAAATCGAAATCGACTTGACCAATGGATATTATTTCATCGAGAACACATCCCGACGATCGGCGTCGGTGTTCAAGGTTGACGTGGTGGTATAAGGTCAGTTTCAAGGTCAAGCATCTGGATACTCGGTCAGACCGTCATCGTAAATCAAGACGTAATACCGCCGGTGGTTTAGGTGAAACGGCCGACGAGGCTCGGCCGGCTCGCCGCGATTCTCTTATTTCCCGTTTTTCCAAGATCACGAGCGAATTTACGAGTTTCCGGTTGATAAGAGCCGCCCGTAGAGCGTGCATCCAACGTATCGAAGTATTTACGAGAGTAATTTACCGGCTTTTGCGTAAAGAGCCCGCGGGAAACGGGAGCCACGAGAAACAAGACTCGTCTTGGACGACATTAAATTCACCGCGATTCTCCCGCGTTTTTGCGATTCGACAGGTATGCAAGGACGCTTCTCCGTGATAATGGAATTGTTTATTTCCTGCTGACGGCGGCCGCCGCAAAAACTCTCTTTCTAATTGTCTACATAAATACCAGACCGAGACAATAAGATTTGCCCGCTTAGCAAACACCGGCGCATGAATGTTTGGGAATCGGGCGCAGCGGTTCCCAACCTTGATTTTCTAAAAATTCTCTCGGAACAATTAAACACTCTACTATCTTTGACATTCAATTAGGTTGTTCAACGCGTGTTCTGTTTGAACATATTCTGGGGGTTTTGTGCCAGTGGTTCTCGATCCATGTATCAGAAAATAATTCTGACAGTACCGTAAACATTAGATTCGATCACTGAATGCGTCTTTGTTTTATGGATGCTGTTGCCGTTGCTGCGATAATTTTCTGACAAAAATGTTCTACTAATTTTCCTTATCAAGAAAATACTTCTCGATTTGTTGATATTAAATTAGATTACTCATCGCGTGTCTTATTTGAACACATTCTAGTGGTTTTATGTCAGTGGTTCTTCGTTTGTGTATCAGAAAATAATTCTTAGTTCTCAACCTCGATTTTCTAAACATTGTTAACAATAAAATACTCTACGATTTTTTACGTTCGATTACATTATTCAACGCGTATCTTATTTGAACACATCCCGATGGTTTTGTTCCAGTGGTACTCAATTATTTCTATCAACAAATAGTTCTAAGCAGATTGTTAAAATTAAATTCAACTGTTAAATGCATCTTTATACACCAGAAAATCTTTCAACTATTTCCCTTACATAACATTGTATTATTGACACGTCTGACACTTAAAAATTCTAGTTTTACTTCTTCAATGATCCTCAACCTTTATAACGTAAAATACTCCTAATAAAATGACTAAATTCGATTCAACAACTGAACACGCACCTTCACGTTATGAATTTTTGATGCGCCAGTGTTTCTCAACTTACGAAATGAATTTTTAATCAATGCTCAGTGGTTCTCGAACATCATCATTGTTCGATGATTTTTCCAAACGTGTTTTTAACGGTACTTTTCAACTTTCAAGACATTATTTAAAAGAGTCGTCTGATTATATTTGAATTGAGCGAGTTCGTGCATGTAAATGAATCTGATACAATCAGTGCAGAGAATTTGTACTCTGAGAGAAACTGTAGACACTATCCGGGACACAGTGGGAATTTTACGGTCCTGGTTAATTGTTTCGGTTTCCCTCCACGGGTCGCGTCGACCTGACAGTTTTTTCAGAGACATTTTTAATGGAAACATCGTCGGGCTCATATAAAATCGCCCTCGCAACGCGAAACCCATCGAACAGGTGGCAATCTAACGGTTCGTCGACACAGAATTTCTCTCGCGCGTCATGCAAATACGTAGTACCCCCATCGTTCGAGCAGCGATATTAACGTTATTATACAAAGTGGCGAATATATGGCACCATGCGATTCTGTAGAAAGACCTGAAACGAAAGCATGCAATTAACGTGGCATGCCAAGAGTACCGTGAACGGTAACTCTGCCAGATAGAAATGATCGCTACTGTGCGACGGAGATTTCCAAATAATGGGCGACAAAGATGTCGTTTACACCAAGGCGTACAATATCTTTTTTTTTTTTAAATAAACCTTTTCTCGACATTTATATTGTGTGGATTTGAACGATTTAATTTTATTTGTTGGTAAAAGAGAATGCGAACATTTCTTCTTTATTTCCCTGGACTTGCATACTATTCAAAAGACTAGCAAACACATAAGAATGATTCTTATGAAAGAATCAGTAAACTCGAGATGCGCAAGATTGAACCCTTTGCGGTCGTATTAAGTTCGCACATAGGTATAATGTTGGTCGGAATTGAGTTTCGTTGAAGGGACAGTAATACATAATGTACGAGATTAAGAAGACTTGCAAGGATCGAGAGTGTAGAATTAAAAATTTAGGAAAACTAAAAATAAAGAGGCTCGGGACTCAAAAGACTCAAGGTACGAGACTCACATAACTCAAAATTCAAAAGATTCAAGACTCGCGAGACTCAGAAGTAACAAAACACAAAATTACGAAGGTTAAACATTAACAAGATTCGAGACTCGTAAGATTTCAAAGACTCAAAGGACTTAATGTACTCAAGACTCAAAGGGCTCAAAAGACTTAAAATATTCAAAAGACACAAAAGACGTAATACTCAAAAGACTCAATATCCAAAAGACTTACGATTCAAAAAATCGAGACTTAAAAGCCTCAAGACTCGAAAGTCAACAGACTCAACATTAACAACATTAAAGAATCACAAGATTTAAGACTGACACAACTCACAGAATTCAAGACTCACAAAATTTGAAATACGCATTACTTAACATTACTCACAAGATTAAAAGTTTGCTTTAACATAAAGAAAAAAAATTATAAACATTATCTAGTAAACAACTAGTCTGTGTAAAATATCTCAAATATATGAAAATCATTTCAACTACCTTGAAAAAAATTATTTCGTTTTAAAGAGTGTCCGAATATTAAGCAAGTTGCGTAATGATCGTTTAAGAGGAGAATAAATGTGTGAATTTTAATTGGCAACTTTTCGAAGTTAAAAAATTGTTTTCTATAAAATAAAATGCTGTTATAAAAACAGTTGTCGAAGTAGGTTTGATAACCCGCTCGAGCAGCCAAAAGATAATGTATCAATATCATGTTGCGGCTCTGTACAGAATTTTATTCGGGAAACTTGCAGTTCTACCGACGATACGGGACTGTAATAACTGCAAGGAGAAGATACCAGCCGGTTTCACGGAACATATACTTTTCTCGAAGACACAATTATCAGTGAACGTTCGTCAAATCACCTCTCGATGCGGCGGTCACACTCCACTAACTGTTAATGATTCTGATACGATGTTTCTGCACCTTGTATTTATTACTTTATTTTACTTTTTTAACTATTTTTCATTTGCGATTAAACATCAAACGCATCACCGCTATCGAAAAATTCATCGTAATTCTACATAATCATTCTAAAGTAGGTCGACTTGTTCAAAATTACATCTCACGATCGCACTTTGTTTGAAATAAATTAACACCACAAATCTCAATCAAAGTTTCAAATTAAATAAAAATATTACACTGTGTATCGAAACAGTTTCGTAAACAAATTCACTATGTAATAAATAACCTTCTAGCAGGCAATTTTCTACGAACTAACCATTCGAACACGAATTCGCTCGTGTATTCTTAATGTAACAATCACAAACTATCTGGTTAAAATTCACAAACACAGCAGATGTTAAATTATCCACAAAAACTTCGCACGATCGTGGCGTATAATCGAAATATATTAATAAGGCGTATAATCGAAAATGCTGGCGAAACAAAATGTCCTCGACAGCCGGCAAATAGACCGTAAGAGGTTATTCGTTGCTGCGCGTGTTCTAACGGTCGGGCAAATGTCGGATTGACAGGTCGGAACCCGTTAAAATTAGTATCGGCGGCGCGGAATGGTAATGAGAATCGACTCACCATAATCCGGTGAAGAAATTACGCAGTTTCAGAACCATTTTCCTCCGGTTTTCTTCACCGAGACAGTCGCGGCGAGCGCTTCACGCGAACTCCTTTGAAAACGTCTAGGGGTGCGCACGAGGGTCACGCATGGTGCGCCGCGACCGTTGGAAACAGTCACGTGCCAAAACACCGCAGCCAGCTGCCGAACAGTCGTATTTTGCGCGGGATACGCGAGCCGGCTGTTCTGCCATTGGTTCTCCTTCTGTTCAATTCAATCGAGCCGAGAACACGGATCCCTGAAGGGGAACAACTGTCCGTCGCACGCGCACTCTGATTCCGTTCCTCGAGGCATTTGTTCACACATTGGAAAGACAATCTTCGAGCAATTGCGAAATTGTTCCTCGAGATTATTTTATATTGCTTCAAATAGCCTAGCTTTTATTTTGCAATGCCGCGTGTAAACTTCGTCACCAGAACTAGGTCATATTTGTAGAGGAAATAATTAAAATAGTATTTGAACGATAGACTCTCGCAATGTAGATAAAATAGTATTTCAAGCAAGGCCTTTACAATAAATAAAATATGTTAATTTGATAATATGAAAAAAAGAGATGAAACGTGAATGAAAGTTTGTTTAACCTAAAAATGTAAAATAAAATATTGTACGTTATTTATATTAATTATATATAATCATAATTATACATTTCACATTAGAATTCTAGAAAAATAAGAATATTTTATTTAATGATAAGAAATTAAATAAATAAAATATTACGAATTACGGCACAAATATTGTCAATGTTTTTCAAATGAAATACATACTATTTGAACTATTAACTCAAAAATTGTTTGTAACTAATGAAACGTTTTATTCTCAAAAGTACGTCCTCTCGAAGAAATAAACTATTTTATTTTCTAAAATATGTACTAAGATTTGAAATAAGATATTTATTGATTATTCGCCATTTGAAATGTCATTTTGTCCAGTTCTGTTAATCACGACAAGAGAAAGGATCGGTTTAATATGTATTCAGAAATGTTCCCCGGGTTTCGCGTGAACAAATAAATTGAGGAGTTAAATAGTACAATCGATAGCTTACAGCTAATAGTAATTACCTGGAACATTGTACTACAATGTACAGCGTCGACTCGCATACAGATCGGTACCAAATAGGAAATATAAGATGAAATCGTTCGAGCGTAACGAGACAGCTGACTTTCCCCTATAAAGAAAGCAACCGCTGCCGCCGCCGCGAAGCAGGCAATCCGCCCCACTCGTGCGCAAGGCTGGTTGCAGCGCAACAGGCGCCTGTCACGCTGTACACAACGGTACAATAGTATATCGGAACAATGCGTTGCATACAATGCCTGTAGAACGTTCTTTTCTTTACATTTCTTTCACAATCAACTCGTTGACTTTTGTGCAAATTCTGCAGCGTTTCATGATGAACGATATCCTAATTTTTGTAGTATTTATAGAAGCTAAAATGTTTCCTTGAGAGGTATTCATTGTGTAGTTGCTTAACAGATATCTTTTAATATTTCAAAAATACTTTAAAAGTATCTTTTAACGTAAAATTTAAAGAATATGCTTTAAGTACTGGTTACTTAAAACATATATTTGATTACTTAAAAAATATATTTTAAGTGTCTGCCTATACTAGTTATTCAAGATATGGCTTTTAATACTTAAAAAGTTACTAAAAAATTGTTAAGGAGATACTCGTAATTGAAAAATATCTTTTAAGGATTATACTCCACTGCAGATATTAGGTTGGTGCATACGAAATGTCGGATTTTTTTACATGCGGACGTTTGTCTTCCTGTTTTCGTTATACTTTTGTTTTTGGCATAACCTCGTTTATGTTTTTACAAGCTAAACAGTATGAAAATGAAGACAGTTTGAAAACTTCGATATCAGAGTTTATTAATTCGAAAGATCAGAATTTTTTTAAGACAGGCATCTATGCTTTAAAGTCTCGTTGCGAAACGTGTATTGAAGCGAATGGAGCATATCTTGATTGAATAAACAGCTTTTGAAAAAAGATATGCAGTTTTATATATTCACTTAAAAATCCGACATTTCATACGCACCAACCTAATACTTAAAACATATCTTTAAGTTATTTTGCTGTATTAACTGCTTAAAATATATCATTTTAAAGATTGTACTGTACTAGTTATTTAAATTATATCTTTTAAATATTGGTTACGTTTTTCTATATATTTCATTGGTTCTGTTTTAGTATTAGTAACTTATAAAATATTGGTTGAGCATGTATTCCCTTGTAGCAACGATAATAAACTCCTGACACGCGAGAGTAAACCTTATTCAGACTTCTATAATAATAAGACGCTCTTTACAACCAGAGACACTGATTTACTACAACACTTTTCCTAACAACAAATATTTACTTCTTCTACTGTTCTAAGATTTGCATTTCCATCTTCCTGTACCTGAATATGTCTCGCACACAAATCCCATGCAAACAAAACCAAGACATAAGAAACGATAGTTACTGATAACGATGCAATCAACTTGCGTCCAAGTTTGCTATCAAGCTCTAGATTAGATTCACTCATCGAGCGACCGTACACGCACACGCGCACATTGCCCTGCTACATTATATCATCGCCTCAATTACACCATAAATTTTTTCCAAAACCCGGTATCTATTTTTAGATGCTGTGCAACTCGGTATCAATGGTATCGAACAATGGAATATCGCTGATCTCGATGAAAGAGATAACGTCCCTCCGTGTGATTAATAG
Organism: Augochlora pura; assembly: GCF_028453695.1. Classification (NCBI taxonomy): domain Eukaryota; kingdom Metazoa; phylum Arthropoda; class Insecta; order Hymenoptera; family Halictidae; genus Augochlora; species Augochlora pura. The sequence goes on along the minus strand of NC_135778.1, from coordinate 31,568,907 downwards.
CCATTCACCGACACATGGAACGACGATTGACTAATTAAGCGAATATTTGCGGCTTGTCTGCCATTCAGTGGTGAAAACCGAAGAAAATTTCGTCGCGGAGATATCTCCGAGCTTGAAATTTCGTCGATTCGTTGAATTCTCCGGCCATCGAGCCGAAACGGCAGCGTTGCGTAACGAAGTGGGAGGATGGATCTCCAGCGGGGTAGCGACTTAATTATCCGCAATTATAATTAATCATGCCCGTTCGCCCGGCACCGCGGGGCCAGCGCTGAGAACGACACTGTTCTCAGACAATTTGTCGAGGCCCGCGGAGATTGCATTTCGAGTCCTTTCGTGAATGTCCTCATTATACACCGTTATCTGCAGCCACTGTTCCCGGCCAGCTGATCTCTCACGGAGTCTCTCGGCTCCGCTTTAGAAAATCCGAGCGAATTCGTAGAAAGTGTAGAACAATTTACATGCGTGGCGTTTACGTAGGCCGGCCCTTGCTCCGCCAGCTATGCCTGTTGCTCTTGTCCTTTCACTGTCACGATTATTCCAGGTCCTGTCGTGCGTCCGCTGAGAAACAGTGGGTTCCTCTCGCTACGAACCCGGGAATCCAGGTGTTCGTCAGCCGATGAACGCTGCAACCGTGATTCGGGGAATTATGGTGTTCGCGTAGTGGCTGTCGATTGACGGTTGCTGACCGATGAAGGAGTTCCTACATTGTTGAGAAAGTAAAAGTACACTGCCGGATTGCTGGGCTGCGGCTCGAGTGCTCGTTGCTGAGTGGACTAGTCTTCTTTTGTAGACGATGTCGACCAACTGCAGACAGAGTTTTCGTATTAAATGGGGTTTTGAATATTCTCTGCGAACGTCTACAGTTAGATTGAGCAGTTTGGCGGACCGTAACCGGTTCTCTAGAAGTATATTGTTTGGTAGAGTAGACACAATGTTGCGATCGAGTAACATGTCCCTTTGTAGCTGTTCAGTTTTTAGGATAAGACTCTTTGCTTCAATAGTTAGTTCATTCTTTAGTCAAAAACATAATTCTCTAGAACTATGTTGTTTAATATGCTATACGCAATGTTGCAATTGAGTAGCATGTTCTTGTTTATTTTCCAGACCAGTTCAGAGTTTAATCAAATATTCCCTGTTTCATCCGTTCATAAACGAGTCTTCAACTTTCAAAACCACAATTCTCAAAAATTATATTATTCAATCGAATGTACTCGATGTTGTAACTGATTAGTCTGTTCCTTTCTGTCTTCCAGAACATTCCAAATCTTAATATCTTACTCACGACGCGTCATTATAGTGGCTTTCACGGATGCTTCGTGCTTTACTCAATTGTATGATTAATTATTAAAGTAAACGATTAAAGTGAAAGTGTATATTTACAATACACTGAGAAAAGAATATATACAACTAATACTATATATAGTTATACCAACAAAATATATATATATATATTAAGAAAAATGGTGCTTTAGATGTGAAAAATTTCATTGGCACAAAATCCAGCTGTTAATATTAACCTAAGAGGTTAACATAGAACTCTGTTTCAGTAGTTCAGTTTTCAATAAAAACCACAATTGCATAAAAATTTATCGATTGATAAAATAAATACAATGTTAAGATCGACCAGCTTGTTCTTCACTGATCTCCAGATCAGTACAGATTTCCAAATAAAATATTGTTGACTACGTAAATAATTTTCATATATCTATCACAATAGAAATTCGCGCTGCAAGGACTTCGGTCTGATAATAAAGATCGCCTGCAACAATTACCATCGCGAAAGCGTTCTTGGGAAACGACGGAATCGCTAAGAAGAATATCCGTTTTCAAGACCGTCGTATAACGAATCGCCGCGATTATTCAATTATTTAATAACGTCGTGTCTATGCGACGTCCGATATAAATCACCGCGGCCGATATTTTCCAATTGCTAATAGACTTTGTAACAGTAGTCGCTGGCAGCTCGTAAATCAGTCGGCCGGTGTAATTAGCCGTCGGCGGGGCCGGCGTTTAACGCGCTCCGAAACCCGCGAAATTACAGTGCAACGTAAAATCTGAATATTGCCGGCGAGCAATTTGAAAGTAAATTCAGCAATAAATTCAGCAGGCTCGCGTTATCGCGCGTCCGCGTACGCGCTCTCGCGAGGACGCTGCCTGTGCCGCGTTCACGCTCGAACGCACGGCTCTTATCCGACGAGGATCTCGCAGAGATGAACGCACACGGAGTTTCGGAGGAAAAGGACGACGAGGGAGAAGGAGGAGCCATGCTTTCTAACTTTTGCCTTGTAAATCGCGCGCCATCGGAAGACGTACGCGAGCCGATAATATCACGCGTTTGTTGCAGTGAGAACGGAGTAGTGGAGTTTGAAAATACTGATATAAGGACATTTCTGGATTTTGGGAACACTAAATTTTGAGGGTGGAACGATGGAGTCAGTTACTATGCATTTAGTTTATTTTTAAGCGCGATCAACTTCATACACTGCTCCAAAACCATTGTAGCATGAAAAAGATTTGGGTGAAGTTGCTGAAGTTTAATTGATGATAACTTCGTGAAAAATTATGATAGGATGATGGTATTTCTTTTAAATTAAAGATTGAAATCTCTATTTTAAAATGATATTTCTTGATTTTCAGGTCGGTGGATCCTCGTGACGGTAATGTTTTAAATTTGAGGCCACGTTTGTCATATTGAAAATTAGTCAGTACGACAAAATGCACGAACTTTCCAGAATTATTTTCGAACATATTGTTCACGGTTGAAAAAAATTTGATCCTGCACTTTTAATTTAAAAAGAGAAATGTTTCTGTGATTTGCTTTCGCAAGGTTAGAGTAGTTTGAAGTAAAGAACGTAAAGACAAGATTCATGTATTTTGTGGAACTTGGTAATTTTGAATATGACAGATATGGAATCGTATTTAAAATATTACAGCAGTAAGACTGCATCGATCCTGAATATAAGAAAATATCATCCTAAAGTAGAGACTTCGAGCTTTAATTTAAAGAAAGCGTCATCATCCTACGATGATTTCTCGCGGATATATATCTCAGCGGTATATTTATTGAATAAGACATATCAAATGTTTTATTAAAATAAAACTAATAATACATTTGTTAGAATCAAACATGTAAAAGACGAAAGCTCTTACAATACATTTTAAAATATAAATAAAAAATGTAAATTTAAAATATAAATAAAAATGCATTTTCTTAAATTTTTGTCACAGTCTTACATATAAGGAACACTATTTTTTAAATACTACTATACTCGCAAACAATCGCAATTTTCCAAAACAACTGTTTATCTATTATCTAGTATACTAAGCCCTCTACCAGCTAAAAAAAATTCGAATCACTTGACGAAGTCATAAAAAAATTATCCCATTTTGAAAGCTGTACGAACACTTTGTGCATACCGACTGTATTAATTTCTCCGAGGACTCAAATATACTAAATAGAATGAAAAATACTAAAGAAAAAAAAACGACGGATGAGGACACTGGTTTCTAGAAAGACGAACTTTTTGTAATACTACCGTCTTTCACCACTGATAAAAGAAACAACGTGTCGGATTGCACCTCGAAAATCTTGCAATGAAATCGACGAAATCGCCATTGTCTCATTCTCGAACGATCGATGGCATCGTGTCTGCGCATCGGGACGACCGACGAAAGACGAGGCGGAATCGTGGTCGCGTCTCTATTTTTAAATCAATGCCAGCCAAGTCGGGGTAAAAGCGTATGATCAGAATGATAGGCGCGTCGTTGATCGACGATCTGAATTCCGCGAGGATCAAGCCCGCTTAGCATTAGCCACACGCAGCCATTTGGCGCGAGGGTGCATCGATCAGGTGCCCCGCCTAGTTGCAGGGAAACGAGCTTGATCATCGATCCTCCAGCGGGTTTCCATTCGTTCAATTATTCCATCCGCGCGGCCGCCCGTTTCCGTTCACCGGCGGGAAGTGATATGAATTCGCTTCGCTATTCACGATCGATTCTGTCTCTCCGATGTCCAACCTTAGGCCGGGTGTAGTTCTAAGGCAAAAGTACCTATTACAGAAAGTTTCTAGAGAGGCTATAAGATTACCGTTCGCTTTTTATTAGAATCGGAGAGTGCTGTCGTTTGAATATTTGTACTATTGCGCGGTAGCGTGAGGAAATATGAAATATTTATTTATTTTTAATATTTATGTTATTTATTTTATTTTATTTATCTGTTTAGTTATCTATTATTAATATACTTTGTTTAGAAATTTATATTGTCTAATATTTGCCCGTTTTATTTGGTTGGTTTTTTAAGACGAATACGAATAATAGAGTGAATTAAGAACGTGTACCAACATTGTGTCGAATTACTATTGAATTACTAAATGAATTATAATTAGAAAGTAATTACATTATACTATAATCAAATTGCAGAGAAATTCGATTTTATTATGATTGAATTACGTTACAATTTAATTATAAAGTGATTTGATTAGATTATAATTCATTTGCTAAGTGATTCAATTACAAAGAAATAAAATTATATTATACTACAATCAAATTGCATTACATTTCATTTATAAAGTAATTTGATTAGAAACAAATTCATTTACATTACAATAAAATTACATTGTAATTCAATTAGAAAGTAATACAGTTACATTATAATTCAATTATATCACAACTCAATTGCAAAGGTGATATTTTAAAATGATATTATAATCCAATTACATCACAATTGAATTACAAAGTAAATCAATTATGTTACAATTAATTTACGAAGTAATTCTTTCACATTCTAGTGCAATTACAAAGTAATTCAATTACTTTAACTGAAATATTGTCCATCTTTCCTCCGCTTCCTCTCTTTCCTCTTGTCCCTTGATCCTCATGTCATCTGTACCTTTCGAATCACCCTCACCCTATCTTCTCCCCACTACCGCTATGTCTTACCTATAAAAAGAACTGTCAAAGCGTCCAAAACAGGCAGAGCTTAATCGACTCCAGAGTAAACCGCGCCAAGCTCACCACACGACCAAAAATGATTTAACAAAAACCTCTGTTAAATAACAACTGTTGCACTCATTTCTACGATTGTGACTACCAACAATTTGCTAAACGGTAAATACAAACGATCCGAATCGTGTAACAAATGATTACTCGCAAACAAGCGTCAACCGATGCAGCTGCGAAAGAAATCGCAACGCAAAAGGGTAAACTGGCTCCACTAGCCCAATTGTTGAAATCTGGTTTCCCGCGGTCGACAGAGGGATCAGTTAGCCTACTGTCAATGAAAACCGTGGTGAATGAAACGACAAGGCATCGAGCGGCCACGGTATCCTTGGAGGTGTCCCTCATTATCAGGGAACGACATTCCACGTAACAGCGGCCCCGTCGACATAATTTCCATTCGGAATCGGCCTGATCGGCCATCGGTTGGCATAGAAAGTGCTTAGGTAACCTTAACACCGCACTTATCGCTCGGCATGCCAACAAGAAAACGAACGAGAACCCGCCCGATTTTTGCCCCGTGGCTGCCGATCCCCGTGAAAATCGAAACCCCAACCAGTTCCTCTTATCTGCGGCAACATGCGCCCGACGGCTCGCGCTCTGCTCGCTCGACGCTCCTCGCCCTCGCGCCTCTTCTTTCCGCTTTGATTACCCATTCAATGTAGCCGGCGCGCGGCGATCAGCGTGGAAATACCTGTTCCACCGTGTCCACGAGACGCTTTCAACCTGTTCGCTTAGCTTCAAATCAATTTCCGATGCTCCTTTTTCCGAGAGGAATTCATCTCGGCCCGACACCCCTCCCCCCTCCCCCTCCCCGTCCACCTCTCGCCCAGATCCACGGATCTCGCCCGAGGCGTTCTTCGGCCATCTACATATTCGGTGTCCCAACGATCCTCTAACTCAGAGCTGTGGCAACCCGAATCACGTAGGGCGCATGCCAGGGCAGCTAAGAGCGACGCGCTTCGCGGCGGGCTCAGCTGCCCGCGGTTGTGCCCAAGCCCGTAATGATTCCGGTTGGCCAGCTCTGCTCTAACTCATTTTAATCGCGACTTCGTAGACGGCACAGTGATAGCAGGCTTGCCTTCACGGAAGATGTAGTTGAACGAAGAGCAGCGTTATCTCGGTTTACGAACGTCGGTATTGAGAACGGTTGTAACTTCGTGGAAGAGAATCGAATGATAGTCCACGGAGACTTGTTTCCAACCTCGTAGTTTCTAGTTTTATATCTACAAGCTCGTTTTTCGGGATTGGTTTTTGCAAACGTGCAGACGGTGTGGAAGCAGAGGTGATTTTACTGTGCTAAAATCGCACAAATTTTGAGTTATTTACTGTCCAGAGACGACCAACAATTTTTTTTCTTAATTGTAACAATAATTGATTCGAAGATTTAAGCTTTTTCTTTGAAATAAGCTAGCGAAAGTCGTCGCACAATTTTTTTCGCGAAGTTATGCAGTGATAATCGAGGTTTTTCGAAGACGAGGTTGAACGAAGTTCCGTGTTATTGTGTACAATACTCGGTGTAATAACAATGTAAAAGAAAATCATATGACAATCTATTTAGGTTGGTTACAAAGCTTATAGTTTCTACTTTGATACGACTAAGCTCATTTTTCACAATAACTTTTTCGCTCAATGCAGAGGCCAGGTAAGCAAAGACATTTTTCCTGTTTGAAAATCTCCAAGGGCAATGAACAATTTTTTTTCCTGATTGCTGGAAGATTGAAGTTTCCCATTTACAACGAGTTATTTAAAATTCATGATACGATCGTCTTTCGCGAAGTTATGGCAGTATTTTATGTTCCGTGACGGTGTGCGTTGCGATCGTGCGATTAAGTACCTATAAACAGATCATCAAATTAAACTATTTGCAATAGTTTCTGGTGCTAAATGTCCTCGTAGAAATCGTTCTAATCTTATTTTAGAAAGACGTACGTCCCCCGTGTCCATCTCCAGGGTCTACCATCCGAGTGGCGCCAGATCAATGAAGACATCCAGTTTCCTGGCGCATCCTCCTGGCATAGCCCCGCGAAGCCTCGACGCAACATCTTGAGCTTTTTCTTAACTTCGATCTTGTTCTACGTTTTTATTTTGCAACAGAATCCACGGCAGTTCGTTTATAGCTTTATCTTCCCAAGAGATTAATACGCGCATCCTGTTCCTTGATGTTTTCAACTTGCCCGTGAATCTTCACACATCCAATTTTCCTCGACGAAGATAGATTATCGTAATCAGCGTCCTCAATCTCGATTTTTACACGTTTTTCCCTGCCGTCGTTCTTTTTACCATTTCAGGAACAAAATCTCTACGCGCAGCCTCTTTAAATCCTATCATTACGGGCAAATTAATAACACGCTTTTGCCATACGCGTGTCTTGATACGATACTTAGTTTCCGAGATAGAAATTCTGAACTACAAAGTGTTTACAGAAAAAGGAAGATAAATCGTGAAACAAGGTTTCCATTATACTTTTTTGTTATAACTTTCTTGCAATAGTTTCTGCTGTGAAAAATTGTTGTTATAGAACAAATCGTACAGATTAAATCGATGGAAGATTTGTCTCAATCAGATAATCAGTTTCTCAGATAAAAATTCTCAAATACAAGGTGTTTTCACAAAAAGAGTTTTCTATTTAAAAAGTTGTTGTAATCCTACTATATACAATAACTAGTTTTCAAAATAAAAATTCGCGAATACGAAGTGTTTCGACGCGAAACACTTCAAGAAACTAACGAAATTCAAGCTTCTATATTTCATAAATAAATTCGAAGTCAGCAAAACGATGACTGAAACTGCCGTTATTAGCTTCGCGCGTTCGATAAGACGGTAAATTTTGAACATAATCCTTGAAGCCCAACTGGAAAAAAAACTAAGCTAAAGGACTCGCGTTTTGGACATTTTTCTGAAAATTTCGAACCTGGACAATGTGACAACGTTCGAGGTCTCGCGGTGGATGCAACAGGTCGAATACGGCAGCTAGCGACCCGTATATTCGAAAGACCAAGGCTGAAAGGATTAATCGTTTTTTTTTTCCTGCTGGCTAATCAAGATCCATGGTACCATTATCACGACACAGAAACCTACGCAACGTGCCATTTTATGGTAGTCACGGGTTTTTATCGGTCGAAGGAACACGTCGCTTACGCGGACGCGACCAGTTACAAGCCGAGGAAGAGACCCGATCCAGCTTTATACGTCGGTCTCGGTCGGTAATTAACGTACAGTGACACGATTCCAGGCGGACATCCAGCTAGGAAAAACCGTCCACGACGAAGGAAATAATACTGGATAAGGAACAATCGAATAGAATCTGACTCACGTAACCTTCTTGCATTTTTATTAGAACGAGGACGTCGACGACCGAAACGAACGATCGAAATGACAACTAACGGACCGTTGGATATCGATTTTAGTTGATTTTTAATAGAATTTTAGATAGTTAGATTATTATATAATTTTAAATAATTAGATGATATATTACTATATTACTAATATAATTAGATGATATATTACTATATTACTAATATAATATGTATGTATATCACTAATATTACTAATATTGTGTAATCATTATTGTAATGTTAAATTATTATTAAAAATCTAAATTATAAATAATTTTTGTGATCATTAAATCTTAGTAGGGTTTTAATAGAAATTTAGAAAGAAACTTTACGTTCTAATTTTCCTAGAATTTTAAATTTTGTAAATAGTTGCAGGATATTTTATTTTGATTCTTTCGTGTAAAACACTGCATACTCACCCTAGCATAATGTTGACGTAAGTGGTCAATTTGAAGTGTTATTCAAGAGAAGAACTAAGGTTGTTGTAATGTCACAGGAAAGTGGTACTCCATCGATCACTGGAGAAGATGAAGGACCCTCATCGTTTGCATAGATCTCGAGGCAGCCTCCGGTCTTCTTTCTCGTTTCTCAATTTTCGTCTTGAAATCAATTCTTTCTACGAATCTAAATCGATCCATTATAAAGTACGCTTCTCTAGCTTCCATTTAAGATCTCCAAAGATTAAACGTCTCTATGGCAACGCGTAGAAAAATGATTTCAAAACAACCCCGTATCTATGGATTATGCTTTTGGATATCATTGACTGACTTTTGTGAATTTCTCGTCGTGATATCAGATTTTTTCTGAAATTGGAAATGAATCATAATTTCAAGCAAAACCATGCCTATGTATCGTGCTTTTGTATATTCGTGACTGGTTTCTCGCAATTTTCACCTTGGAATCGAATTTTTCTACGAACCTAAATAAATATTACACCAAGTACTTTTTTCTAGCTTTTATTTACGACATCAAAAGTTTGAATATCTCCATGAGAACGCATCAAAAGATTATTTCAAACAATCCCCTATCCGTAGATCGCCCTTTTCCGTACTTGCGACTGGTTTTTCGTAATTTTCTCCTTGAAATCAATTTTCCCACGAATCTAAATCACTTTATCGTAAAGTACTCTCTTCCAGATTCCATTTACGACATCAAAATACTGTCTCCAACTAGCGTAACATTACCAAACATTAGCAGGTCGATGCTCAAACGGTATCTAAGAGTCGCTGAGACTGTCGTAACGAAAAAGAAAACTGGTACTAAATCGATGACTGGAAAGGATGAAGGATCCTCATCGTCTGCATAGATCTTCCAAGACTGCCTCGGCTCCTCTTTCTCTTCCTGCCGGTGCTCACGGCTCGGTGGCCCATTGTTGTGTATTGTATATCCTCGAGGAGTGCACAACACCGGACCCGAAAGCCGGATTCTCACAATCCTCGGTTTCTCCCCGATGGGAAGCGATCATCTCCTCTTTCTCCTCCCTGCTATTCTTTAAACGGAACAGAACCCGAAGATTAATGCCCGATTGTCCAGCTGGCGAACTAATTCTGCGCCTAGGATATCGCGTTCCATTCCGCGAGGAGAACCGCTACCTCCAATCGATTACTCGCCGGCCGCTGGAAGCCCCGACTGACTTTTCAATAGGCCCCGATAAACTTCGCCAGAAAACTGGCCGGCGTTCACCTGTGTCGTTAACATGGATTCTCTTCTCTCTTTTTTTTCTTTCGTCGAACGGTACGAAAATGATCCTCGCGAATTACAGATGCACCGTTAAACGATGAGAAATCCATTCCGGATTATTTCCGAACAGGTTCTCCACATCGATTTTTAAGACGTTTAACCCCTTAGCTTACAATGACGTATGAGAGACGTGATAGTTTTTCGGGGCCAAACATAAACAAAACGTCTCAAAGACGTGGTAAGTCTACCGGACCAAACATAAACAAGACTTTGGGCCCGCACAGTTGGAAATCAAATCGTAAGGCAAGGGGTTAAGTAAGATCTTTCTTACAACTCCTTTTTCTATGCCTGTTTTATTCCCTTAACTATATTTGGCTACGGAGTTTAATATTATAATTAGGTTACGGAGTTTGTACCGTTATGCTAAAAATTAGTGGTTGAAATAAGTTGTTATCGAAATTTTTAGTTTCTATTTTATTTCTGTTCCTCGCGATCTTTTTTAAAAATTTCTATTTTGCAGGATAATTGTAACTTAACTCCCTCTACATATGTCTAGATCTAAGCTACATCTATTTTATTTAATAATTACGGTTAATGTCATAAGTAGTTTGCGGTTTTTATGCATTTATGGTGAAAATACAGTGGCTGAAATATAATACTGCGAAGACATAAGAAGAATTTAATAATTCTATTACGAAGTTTTTAACTAATCAAAATAATTAAAAGAGACAATTTCTTTTTATTTTATATCTGTTCTTTACAATCCCTTTTAAAAATTTCTATTTCGTGCAATAATCTTCGCAATCTAATTATGATAATCTAACCTAGATCTATCTTAGACCTATTTTATTTTATAATTATTGCATTTATAATAATAATTATACAGATCTTTCAAATGTAGGAAAACGTACAAATCAATAAGCTGAAACAACATTTTTATTTTTGCTTTACAATAAACAATCTTCTAAGTGTCGAGGCAAATTTTTTTTGAATTTTAACTTTTGTAACATGCCGTATGAAAGTGTGAATTTACATAAACATTCGCAATCTAATTATCATTATAATTATAAAGATTACTATTATTATTATCGCTATTATTATCTCTTTATTATTGATTATTATATTATATTATTATATTATTATTACGCCTTTATTATAAATTACGATAATAATTGCTATATAAATTCTTATTATTACAATCAATATAATAATAATAATAATATAAATAATATAATATTTACTATTATAATGTATAATAAACGCATAAAATCTCCAATTTGGCCACAACAAATCGCATCCTTTCCATCGAGATCTCTCGGTTAATCTCGAGAAACAAGAGCATAGTAGCGACAAAAATATGGAACGTGTAATTCGGTGGTGCATAGTGTTTGCAGTATTAAAAAGAGAAACACGGCTGGCACTGGTCTAACGGTGTTTAATTGTCCCGCGATTAATAAGTGGTTCTCGGGGGCCGTGGTTTCCCCGGCTCCGATCCACGAGGAGCGTACACACGTTCACCGTGTCTACGTAAACGTCCGCAGAACGCGGATTTGAATACGGTCATTAGTTCCTGCTACCGTTAGAGATCGAGGGAAAAGACAAGAGCAACGCCGCGCGAATCATAATTGCGTTATCGCGTTGCGTAACTTATTAGCAGCCTTCTATTTTTTTTTTTTCCCCTCTTCGTCTTCTTCCCGGTTATCGTCGACGTTCCCAAGTCGAGACAAAGCTGATCGCTCCCTCTGCGAAGGTCATTTTCATAACGAACAAGCAGGCGTTAGCTGCCGTTCGGTTCTCGTTTCGTCTCGCTGGTTTCTTTTCTTCGCCGCGACTGTGGCGCGGTCGTTTCGAAAACTCAGCCAACGTAACGAACTTCGATCGAATTCGAAATTCTTCGATGCTGAGGCTACCGAGCTCTGAGCACGATAGATCTGGAGTGGCGATCGTTAATTTAAGACGATGAGTTTTAACTTTAATTACGTGTGCATTGCGTACGCGTTAGTCAGTTATTTACTTAGCTGGCACTAACGATACGTTTTTCTAGATCTTCTATGTGATAATTGACTTTTTTTGCAGATGTTAATGTAACCGGCATAAAGTACGATCTTTTACCTTCAATTTGAGATATTAGATGTTCAAAATTTCTCATGGAAAGGCAGCGAAGAATTAACTCGAACCCAGTGCACTTCTTGAAATTATGTTTTGGGTACTAGGGACGGGATTTTGCGATTATTGAGGTGATCTCGAAATCTTTTTTGTGAAACTTTATGAATTCACTGTAAAAATCGATCTCCCAGCTTTCGTCTGCGATATAAAGTGTTTTAAAATCTTGACGAAAAACATTGAAAGATTATTTTAAAGTAACCCCATGTTCACGCCTCATGCTTGCAGATACTATCGACTGGTTTTTCTAAATTTTCATCACCGCAACATATTTTTCTGCGATCTTTAATAAATTTGTTATGAAGCGAATAAATTTGTTATAAATTCCTTTAGATCTCAAGTCACAATTCTATAGAATCTGATCTATCAAAACAATTTTTCACGATGAAAAATATTATAAGGGCATTGTAATAAAAAAAAAAAAACTATAAAGAAAGCCTCGATTCTCAATTAAACTCTGTTTTTCTAAGAACACTTTGTAGTTGAGAATTTTTATCTCCGAAACTAATTACCGTATTGCGATGAACCATTTTCCATTTTAATCTATAAGATCTGTTCTCCGACAACAATTTTTTACAATAAAAGACGCAAGGAATTTTGTAATAAAAAATGATAACGAAAATCTCGCTTTTAAGCTGTAGTTATAAGCTGGAACTAGGGAACCGGAACACGAGAAATTGAATTTTCACGCCAGAAATTGTCAGGCTCCGTGTAGCAATCGTTCCGCACCGCTTTCCGAAACAAGAGATACAAAAGATCGTGATTTCCGTTCGAATAATATCGGTGTCTTCGTGAACATTTCTCATCGAAGCTCAAAATTTATCGCGCCGTCCCGGACGTAGAATCCACTTTGGCTACCTAGTGACTTGTAAAATCGTGACTTTCACTCGGCCAACGAGGGTGCAACATCCTCCATGAATTTCCTCAACATTACCCGAATGGGTATTACCATGAAGAGATAGCATCGTTGACGATGTGCCTCGGAGCTTCCTTCTATCTGGATGAAAACCGTGATCGATACGAAATCCTTCTCGCATTTTGTTTCCTTTTTGCGCGGCTCGGACTGCGAGTACGGCCCCACTTTCTCGCCCGCCGAGCTCGGACTTCCTGCCTTTCGATTTATCCGACTTTTCCACCCACTTTCGTTCGCTTTTCAAAGGGGACTCATCAATTTCTATTAAGCGCGAGAGAGCTCGGTCGTTCGAGCGTTCATTATCATTATTAATGCCGGTCGAAATTATCGACCGTTTAGATTAGGCTCGATAAGGGGCACGAGGCTCGTCTCGTCGATGTAGGCTCAAAAGTTTCGTCGAGGAGGATCTCTAACGTAATGATCCAACGAAATGAAATGTATCGAACATCGTCTCATTGGATCGTAGAAATGAAAATGCTGCGGGGCGAAATTATAAAAGAGAACGAAAAATGTGTTTCATGTTTTAATAATTTTTTTTAATAAATAAAAGAATTTGTTACTTGAGTTTGTTAACTCGCCAACTATTGAACTATTTATTTTGTCAAAATAATAAAAATTAAATTTCTAGCACGCATATAAGTGATCTACAAAATGCAACGTTTGAAGCTCAATTATTCGCTCAAATAAAAAAGTTAAAAATATAAGTTTTTTTACTCTTTTATCGTATAAAAATAATTTTACTTTTGTAGATATCTCTATCTGATTGTTTAACAAACCAGGGCGTCAAGCATTAAAAAAATGCAAGTAATTTCGAATAAATTGCGCGTCAAAAAGCGTCCGAATATTTTCGTGGTCGACTGTGCATTGTATTAAAATTATAATTTATATACAGCTATTATTTTGATAACCCTTTGAGTTTAATGTTGAAAACTTAATCAAGGAAAGCCTCGTAGAACATAGAAAATAATTAAAAGCTAAAATTTCCGAATATATAACTAAACTAAGCACAGTGTCAAATGAAAATCTTAAAATCTTTCTTTCGACACCTTCGATAAAAACCATTGTTAATCTAAATAACTTGATAAATCATGGACGAGATTACAATGGCTGTTCGACAATTTTCTCAGAAAACGTTACCCGTTGATCCACGATTTAGCAAGAGCTATTAGGAAACCAGCAGTTAGATGAAGTGTTCTGTTCATTGGACAGGTGATCGATTGTGTGCGTTTCGCGTAATTTTCCAGCGTAACGGCGATGGTCGCCGCGGAAAATGAAAAACGAAAGGAACACGCGGTTGACGCAACTGACCGACAGTCCTCGTAAAAGGGAATCTCGTTCCTTCGGAACGACATCGGCTCCCACACGGTGTTGTTGTCACACGTGACTGCGTTCCGCGATCACGCAGGATCAGTACGGTCCTTTAGGGCGATCGTGGATCACGCGTAGGAAGTTATTCCACTTGTTCTGTGGCTGCGTGCTGCGCTGCGTAGCGTACATATCCAACCATAATTCCGTCTACTTTTACCTCCGGTCGACCTTCGCGTTACGACTCACTTCTCCCATGAGTGACCGGCACGATTCCGAAGAAAAACGATTCTCCAATTATCTTGCTCAGGCGTGCGCTCGCACACACACACATACACACACACTCGTCGATCTTTATCTGATAAGAGTTCCGGCCGAAGGTACGCCAAATTGCATTGTCTTGCAACAACGGTGTTCCAAACATTGTTCCCTCATAGGCACGACGTTAAAGCCGATCGCTGAAAATCCTATGCCTGCGTTGGCCGCCAGCGAGCGCTATTTTTTAAGCGATTCGTTGCAGAATAACTTCAGCGAGCACCGCAAAACCAACCCTTAAAACTCGCGCGACGTCGAGGTCATCGAATTAACTCTTGGACGGCGACCATTTTAACGATCTTTCACGCGATATTTGTAACAACTTTAAGTTCTATTCCGTAATTTTTCAGATTTATTTCGCTGTAAAGAATTGTTGGAATTTTTCGAACAAAAGAGAATCGAATTATTCGAATTAAGCCTTATTTGAACAAAGGATAATTCAAATTAGGAATTACTCAAATAAAGAATAATTCACATTAAGTGTTACTGGAATTAAAAACTATTCTAATACAGAGTTAATTAAATAAAGAGTTATTCGAATAAGAACAGGCTTCGAATTCTTCGAATAAAGAATAAAATCGAATCAAGTATGATTTGAATAAAGAATAATTCGAATTAAGAATGATTTGAACAAAGAATAAATCGAATTAAGAATTACTCGAATTATTCGACTAAACTTATCTATTTATTAGCACTGTTCGAGTGAAGAAATTTTCAAACGTTTCGACTGATTTATGTAAGTATTATTCATAAAAGAATTATTAGAATTACTCGAAGAAAAAAATTATTCCAATTTCAATAAAATACTCGACTAAAAGAATTTCGAGTAAGTTCCAGCTCTGGTTATACCCACTGACCAGCTACGTTTCCCAACGCTCCGTTTCAAATGGTTACAATAAAAATTCTCGTGATCGGTGATCATGAGCTCCAAACGATAAAACACGAGTATTTTGGTGAGCCGTCCCATCCGCAATGCGCAATGCGTTAAGGGGTAAGAACGGTCGGCGCGAAAGTCGTAATTGGCACGAAATAGACGTCTCGAGCGGCGCCTTCGGGCCTCGTCGTGGATTAAAGTAGCTTTGGCAAACGATCGAATCGGACAGGAAAGGTGACTCACCTGTTCTTACGCGGCAGTGTCGTAATCGCCATGTCCAAGGACCCGTCGTAGCGATGATTATCCTTGCTGGCTCGCCTGGGCAGCTCCGCGCATACGCCCTGCGTGAAGCTGTAGGTCCTACGCTTCTTCAGGCACAACATCTTCGTCGATGGGTACTGCTTCGATCCTCTATCGCACTGTTACCTCATTACGAACCACTCGGGCACTACCGTTTTTCTTTCACTGCTCCCTGGACAGCACCGTGTCCCTGCCTCCTCGCATCTGGCCCTGTCAAGACACCGATATACTCTTACTGTCTTTCGTCAAACACGTCTTCGCGAGTCACGGGGGGACCGTTCTGCTAATTTGCTAATGCTCCCTATGTTTTCTTAACTGAGCAATTTTCCTTAAACCCTCCAACAGATGGTCGTCTCGACAAAGATCAAATTTCATATGCTTCGCTATCATTTGTTATTTTATTTAGCAATTCTTTCAACGTTTATTTTTCATGCACTTCTTCTAGACACGTTTGATTTGATATAAAGCTTAATGAACTCTGTTGACGATTTTAATTAATTGTCAGAAAGTAGACAGTTAAATGACAATATTTAAACTCTATACTTTCTTTCAACGATCGAATAGAGGGCCAGTTTGACAAAAATAATACTAGATATGCTCCATTTGTTATTTTATTCAGCAATTTTTCTACGTATTTTCTGATGCATTTCTTCTAGACACGTTTGATTTTATTTAAAGCTTAATGAACTCTGTTAATGATTTTAATTAAGTGTCAGAAAGTAGATGGTTAAATGACGATATTTGCATTGTGGGTTCAAATGACCCCTAGTCTCGGCGTGCAAATGTTATGTTTTATATCAGTTTATAAAAGTAACTATAATGATAATTATATGATAATTATATGATAATTATTATGATAATTATTATGAGTGTTACTGCAGTTCTTGCGACAAGTTTACCTGTGTCAATATATCGCTGCTCTAATTCAATACCGAGAGATTTTAAAAAGGACGGATAAATAGCATTATCCGGATAATGCAATACTGTGATATCTTTACATGCGTAAGACAAAAGCATTAATCACCATATATCCATTTCTACGTTCTTTCTTGAGAAATATTGAGACCTTGAAATATCTATATTTATACAGATACTAAGTAAAGAAATACCTTCAACAGTTTTTGATGGAGCAACTTTATAATTTCAATAATAACCGAATTATGTATAAGTATCGAATCGGAGCAACGATATATAGAATAAATAACACATCAACGTACAATCTGTATAATCGTAAATTAACAAATTATCAGTAAATTAATAAATTACTATTTATTCTACAGTTTACAATTCATTATAACTGTTTAATTGCAGACAAACGTTGAGTTCGATTTCTGCTTTGAAAAGAAAGCGTTCAATGAATTACGTTCACGGTGAAATCTTTATAAAGAGTCCGACAAGTTGTTCCAACTGGAAGGAGTTGAACGAGCTATTCCATTTTATGTATCTTTTATAGGTATTTAGCTGGCGGCAATCAGCGTGTTAAAATGACTAGGATAACGGAAAATGAAATGACATCGATTGCGACATAAAATTGTCGTGGCACATGCAATCGAATCGATCGTAACCGATCTCGACGGTACTAATTGTTCAATTCGGACGGGAACAAAATGTTTCGAGACACGAACGATGAGTCAATACGTTCTATCCGGCGAACCGCTAATTGATCGACGGGCGATAATGAGGTTTGGACTTTCCTTTAAATGACTTCCTTCTAAATTGCTACCTACAGCGAGCCGAACGCCTATTCCGTGTTACAGAAAATTGCCTCTTTAAATCGTCTTTCGCGATTACATGCAAAATCGAAAGAAATGCCGATCGCCCTACAAGCAGCTCGAACAATGGAACACTGAATCGAGTTGTAATGCGCGAAAGTATCAGATTCATTTCGGCTGCCTTTGAAAAATCGTTTCAACGAAGAACTTGAGAACGGCCGTCGGTCATTTGCATAGAGACAGAAGTATAATCCGTGGAAATGTTACGCTCCCTGACGGTCACCGGATACCACCGGTTGCGTTAACGGGAGAGAGAAGCTACTCCGCGATCTTCTCTTGACCGTTCTGCGCACAGCTAGCAGCAAACTCGTATAAATTGATGATTCTTTGACGGTCACCGGTGGCCGCGCCCGCAACGATGCGAGAAAAGCTGCGGACAATAGCGTTTCGGCAGCTCCTATTTTCATACATCGAAGAAAAATCACGGATATTCGGAATTACGCGACGGCCACCGGTGACCGTCACAACGTGAACAGCGATGAAACCAATAGAAACGTACCTTCGATCTTCACCGATTTCGTAAATAGAAGGCGTCACGAAAAATTTGGGGCCGGTCAACGACGACCGTGGCATTTAGAATGTTCCGTGATCCAGCAATCAGTGGCGACCCGATGCAAGACCACATTTCCATGCCATATAAGTACATGTAAAATCGATCAACGGTTGAATCATGCTCGAGATAAGAAGACTGATAAGAAATCTTCGCGATCTTCGAAGCGTTTTCGGATTACCGTGGCTGCACAGAGGAAATTCGATAAGAACAAGGTGCCGTAGAAAGAACTACGTGCTATTATCACAAATATCACGGTCCGCTCGCATAGCTCGCGACAAAAAGCCAACCGCGGAGAGCTAATAATCGAAAAAACCGTATCCGAGCCACCTGGACACGCTAGTTAAACCACTCCGCGGACACCGCACAGCACGCTCGCCGGATCCGGCAATCCAAAGAGAAGAAGATCCCGGCACCGCCAATGCCACGATCTTCGATGCAATTTCTGTCCCCGGAAACAAGTAACAAGTTCCAGCCGCTTTTTCCTACAGGGAAACAACGCTGCATCGATCGAACAGTTACAATTGCTCGGTCGATTGTTACCGGACTGCGGAATTCGTGCGTTCGTCGACGGACTTCCACAACGTACCGATTCCACGTTCCCTCCGTCGACTCTACTTTATTTTCCCGATCGAGAAACCATTTTATCATCAACAACAAACCTGCCGAGATATGAGAGCGAGACAAGAAAAATTGCCACGTAAAAATCCTCGTATCGAGGATAGAATTTATTTTTAATTCCAAAATAGAATTTGTTTTCCACAGTATTTTTGTTTCGGCGTGTGCCCGAATAAAAATACATATTCAATAACATCTAACGGCAACAGCTTTACGGCTTCGGTAATTATGAAATGAAAAATGTGAAACCGGTCGTTTGACCGCCCGATTGTAGATTCAGCGTTAAATGAGAAATGAATTTACAAACTGGCACGCGTTTAGAGCTTCTGACACCGTTCACAAAGTTTCCAATTCGTCGCTATCCGACAATCGATCCTGCTGTTTTTAAATATTCTTCTACCTGGAGATCCTGCTTCGAGACACAAGGCTACCGGCAAAATGCAACGCGGGTCCATTGTAAGCAAATGCAATGTACGATAGAAATGCTGAACCGACGCGCAGTGTGATATTTCGATTATCCGGGAGGCTCTTAATACTCGACAACTATGTATATGTTTCTATTCTTTTTTCGTTTGTGTTCGATTATGATTACCTGGAATGCTGATTTATGATCAGTTTTAAATTGACTTGGTAGTTTTAAGAAAAATATGTATTATTCTATATCATATATTAATAAAACGGTTCGTCTTATATTGATCTACTATAGTTATAAACGTAGACATAATATATATATTTTTTATTTTCTAGTAACTAGAACTTTATTCCGGATGCTAGCAAAATCCATATTTGCCCACGTCTGACAAAGTTTGCGGATCATTTTAAATTATAATTTGCAAACTATAATATATTCCATGTAAAAGCTTCTTCGATAAAACAAATTGGAAAGGCACCTTGAAGAGTGAATAATAATCATCAAAATAAATACAATACAAAATCAAAGCTCAAATGCTATATGATAGTAATACTTATTCCGTGTCACCGTGGGTAAGTAAAGAATTCCGAATAATTCCATATTTCGAGGGTAACTTGTATATTTTGTAGAAGCATTCGAAATCGACGAAATATCACGCACTCTGCGACGGTAGCTGGGAACGGAGACAGATCGGCAGCCTAATAGTTGAGCAACGATTCTCGGGACACTAACTGGTCGGACAGGCACATCCAGTTTCAGGCACAGAGTCCGAACAAACAGTTCTGGTGCGGCGCGGATCGAGTTTCTGGTTGCACCAACCGATCAAACCGAGACACGCCGATCAAACCGAGACAAGCCGATCGAACCGAGCCCGCGACAGTTCAACGTACCGATCCCTCGTAGTTTCTCGATCGGCATCGATCGAACGAAAAGCAAAATAAAAGGGAAAAGAAGCCGGGCAAAGAACACGAATAGAGAAAGGTGTCCGGCGGAGTGATCGGACGCGACTTGGAACCGAGCGAGACCGCGACTGCTGCAGCGCCGAGTCAATTGTGATCCTTTGATACGGCCTATACCCCGGCCGGAGGCGACGAGAGGCGGAGAGGACGTTAGGCTCGCAGCGAAGTTATAACTGTACTGAAGGCTGCGCTCAGAATCTTTCCCTGGGCACGAGTGCGCGCCCGGTGATAATGACCCCCACGAAAATTACGGGGGCACGCCGCGAACCCGGCCGGCCGCGGCCGGTATCCCCCCAGTCCCGCATGCATTTCGTCGGATTCCGTTCTTTTCGCTTCCTCTCGCCCCCCGCCCCATTTGTTCCCCTGTCCTTCTTCTATCCTTTATCGCATTTTCTCGCTTTCTTATCTACCTTTTTTCGGTCGTTGTCGCTCTTTTAAATTAATTGTTCGTCGTTGCGGCGTTACGGTTGAACATTCGATGTGTATCCATTTTGAAATTGTTTAAATCGGTTTCTCGTTATTTTCTGGCTTGTAGATTGTTAGTTTTTAGAATATTATGCAGGAGCAATTTTGAATGGCGAGATACAAGTAGCGAGCTTAATTAATAGTATTTTAGGAGAAACCTAGGAGACACCATTTTAAAATATTTCAAAATTGATTTCTTTTAACATTGTTACAAATTAATGTTTTTAAAACATTATGCAAGAAGTTACATGTTTATTTAGCGAATATTGATGAAGTTAGGGCGTTTTGAATAGTGATATACAAGCAGTGAGCTTAATTAAGAGAAACCTCGGAGACAACAGCTTGGAAATCGATCTTTTTATTGAGCTTTATCCTAAATTAATGTTACTGTGCCGAAAATTGACGAAGTCATGGTGTCTTAATCAAAACAATCCAAATAAAATCATGTAGAGTTCAAGACAAACTTTGAGGACGCCATTTTGAAATATATATTTCATATGAAATGTCGGATTTTTCAGTGGGTATATAAAACTGCATACCTTTTTTCAAAAGCTATCGATTTAATCACAATGTGCCACATTTATTTCAATACACTTTTCCCAACGCGAATTTAATTCATAGATGCCTGTCTTCAAGAAATTCTAATTTTTCGGTTCAATGAACTATAGCATGGAATTTCTTCAGACCGTCTCTATTTACATACCGTTTAGCCCATAAAAACTACGC